>NC_052489.1:27912379-27947875 GCF_009730915.1 Dioscorea cayenensis subsp. rotundata | reverse complement strand
TATATATATATGTCCTGCTTATGAACACACTTATCAAGTCCTAATTAGCTTGTTGACATTATGTATATCATGAGCAAGAACAGCGGCGAGATCGCAGGGAATATATAAAAAGATCATTGACTTGTTTTTTTCTACGTGCAAGCCTCAAACTTCAATTTCATATAATTAATTGTCGGAGATATTAAGAAAAATATTTTTATGATTTCATTCACTAACTTAACATAAAAAAATATCTAAATGGTAGCATTTTTAAATGGTAAATTAATTCAAAAGATTCACACAAATCATGGTTAATAAATAATTTTGATTACACATTAAATGATCAGTTATAAATGAGATACATGAGAAAGAAAGAAAGAAAAAAAGAAAGAAAGAAAGAGAGGGAAGAATGGGTAGTGCAGTATACCAACAAGAAGAAGGTCACAAACAATGGAGGAACATTGGCAAGAAGCTCATACTTGGTGCAATCTATGGTCTTCTTCCTTTAGCTCTCATCCACTCCTTCTTCATCAGATCAATCCCCACACAACATCAAGATCCAATCTCTTCCTCTCCAGGTATTAATTAATTAATATTAATTAAAAAAATCTTGCATTTTTTTCTTTCACATATATACTAGTTTTAATTTGTTTTCTCTGAAGAAATCACAGTTGTAGGTAAACACAATGAATGGAGAAGAGATGATCAAGTAGTAAAAAACAAGACTGTGATTACACCAATGGAGTTTGGGTTGAAAGCACACAAGGGCCTAAATACAACAACACAAGTTGCAAGACCATCAGAACCGGCCAGAACTGCCTCGGCAATGGCCGGCCGGACACCGGTTTCCTCTACTGGAGATGGAAGCCAAAACAGTGTGAGATCCATGAGTTTGATCCATTCTTGTTTCTTAAACTCATTGAAAATAAACACCTAGCTTTCATTGGTGACTCCATGGCAAGGAACCAACTAGAGTCTCTACTTTGTCTCTTAACCACTGTATCAACTCCAATACTGAAATACCAATATGGAGAGGATAACAGGTTTAGGAGATGGACTTTTGGGTCTCCTTACAATGCTACCATCTCTATCTACTGGGCTCCTTTCCTTGTTAAGGCTATAGACACAACACAAGGTCAGAACAAAGTGTATATGAGCACCATTGATGAGAAATGGGGTGCAGAGATTAACTCAATGGATATGATAGTGTTCTCTATGGGACACTGGTTTAATAAACCAGCTATCTTTTGTGAAGGTGATAGTGTTATAGGTTGCCATAACTGTGGAGAAAACTCGAGATACACCGACATCGATATCTTTGATATGATGAGGAAGGTGACCAAGACTGCAATAAGTGAAGTTGGCAGAAGAGTGGAAGGAGATAAAGAGATGTTTGTTGGGGTGGTGAGCTTCTCACCAGGTCATTTTGAAGGAGCTTGGGATAAGGCTGGGGCTTGTCCTAAGGTGAGACCATATGGAGAGGGGGAGAAGGAGGTAGGGTATGTGGAGAGGGAGATGAGGATGGTGGTGGTGGAGGAGGTGGAAGTGGCTGCAAAGGTGGTGGAGGAGAGTGGGAAGAGGATTAGGGTTGAGGTTTTGGACGTGACTAAGTTGGCAGATATGAGACCTGATGGGCATCCAGGGCATTATATACACCCTTATGTTATGGCTAAAGGATATAATGGACCATATCATAATGACTGTTTGCATTGGTGCTTGCCTGGTCCTATTGATACTTGGAATGAGATTTTGTTTGAGTTGATCAAGAGATGGAAATTTGAATCAGCGAAGAATTAATGTTGTTGTTTAATGAGGTATGTTTGTTTAAGTATGATTTTGATCTTTAATTTGTTAATAGATGAAAGTTTAGAGAGCGATTATTGATTAGGGTTATGTTTCAGATATATGCATACTCTTATTTATGTAAACTAATAATTAATTAATGATATGTTGTTATTCTTGTGCTATTTTATCTGTTGAATATATATATATTTGATGCTTAGGAAGGATCCACTGTTTGTTTTTGGACAAATGTTCAATTTTTTTTTTTTTCTCTTTTATGAAAATTTAATTAAACTGCATTCGATTATCATCGGAGAAATTAAACCGAATGATTATCTGGGAAAAACATAAATAGAAGAAAGAATACATAGATTTTGATGGAGATGAATTGGTTCCAAATTAATGTATCGAACTTTAATTATTAAGAATAATATATATGATGCTAATTGTAGGTGTATATAAGGCAAGATAAAGAAATGAGTCCAAGTTTTTTTAAAAATTGATCATCCCCTTAATCGGTGGGAAAGGAAAAATTTTTAAAAGATTAAGAAGACTTGATGATGTTGGCATGCATCTAAGTAACTTTAATAGATTTGTGAAGCAAAAGGAAAGCGTGAAATGCAAGTATGTTTTTGAAATCAATGGTGGATGTGTTAGTGCAAGACACAGCCACTGTCTTTCAAATGATTTGGGACCCAAAAACATCATGAAAAGTTATAACCCGGCCCTTTCTTAATTACTTCGAAATGCCGAATTAACATTATTAGCTTCATAAAAATAAAAACGAACATTTTAATCAGTTAATCAACCAATGAAAAAGTTAGTCTTGCTTACTAAAATTTGGTTATATGCAATGTGGCCTACTTGCAATTTTTTTGTGGTTGTTATGCAGAAACAATAGCACTATCAGACAGCCTGTTCACATGCCAATTAATGTATGAAAAACATGTTGTTGACTTGAATTACTGATAATTAGAGAGACAATCAATAGCATGCCAGACATGCTTCAATATTTAAATTTCATGTATATGTCATTTAATTCTCACAATATACATGTATATAAAGTCTACCAGAAAAAAAAAAAAATTTACAATTGGAGACAAAGAAAATCTTTAAAAAACTTGACTGAATCCTCTCTTCAACCACCATCTTCCATTTGTGATAATTCTATCATTATTGTTTGGATCAGTGACATATCCAAAAACAAACACAAATTTGTACTATATTACTCGTAAAATCAAGAAGAAAACTTCAGAAGAGAAAGTGAAGGAGATAGAAGCTAGTAATGCAGAAACCACTGATCAATCTCCATCAAAGACTCCATTTCCTCACCAAGAAACACATATTCTTTGCACTCTATCTTCTTCTCCTCTTAGCTCTCATCCAACTCCACCACCAACATAAGAAATCTTTGATCTCTCATGAAGGTATATAAATGTGTATCAATTTTCTTTTTCTTTTTTTTCCTTCAATTATTTTAAATTTTTTTTTTCCATGTTTCTGAATATTGACAGTAATGAGAACAAAAGCAGAAGATGGCAGTGCTGGAAGAGCTAATATGAAGTGTGACTTCTCTATAGGAAAGTGGATAAGAAACAAAGCTAAACCAATTTACAACGGAACAAGCTGTGGGACAATCAAGGAAGGCCAGAACTGCATGGCCAATGGCCGGCCGGACACTGGCTACCTCCACTGGCGGTGGCAGCCGGTGGGGTGTGACCTCCACCCTTTCCACCCTTCCTTATTTCTAACTTTAATCCAGAACAAACACTTAGCCTTTGTGGGTGACTCCTTAGCAAGAAACCAACTAGAGTCTCTCATGTGTCTCCTCTCCACCGTGTCACAACCGGAACTCATTTACAGTTCCGGCGATGATAACAAGTTCAAGCGATGGGCTTTTCCATCTTACAATGCCACCGTCTCCCTCTTCTGGTCACCTCTACTAGTTAAACATGTCGAAAAAGAGCCATCTTTAGGAAAGAATTATAATAAACTCTACATGGATTCAGTGGATGAGAGATGGGCTAGAGAACTGGATGAAATAGATATTGTAGTGTTCTCCGCAGGCCACTGGTTTCTCCTTCCGGCTATCTACTATGACACTGCCGGCGGGGATGTTCTTGGTTGCCATTACTGCCCGGAATTCAACTACACTGAGATTGGCTTCTTTGATATATTCAGGAAGTCATTAAGGATTGCACTGAATGAAGTTAAGAGAAGAAGAAGCAGAAGGAGGTCGTCAGAGAAGCTGGTAGTGTTGACGACGTTCTCACCGGCCCATTTTGAAGGAGAGTGGAACAAGGCTGGAGCTTGCTCAAAGATGGAACCATTCAAGGAAGGAGAGAAGAAGATGGAGTACATGGATGGGGAGATGAGGAGGATTGGAGTGGAAGAGGTGAGAAAAGGGAATGATGTGGAGGAGGAGGAGGAGGAGGTGAATGGAAGGGTGAAGTATGAGGTTGTGGATGTTACTGAGTTGGCTTTGATGAGAGGTGATGGACATCCAGGACCTTATATGAATCCATTTCCATATGCTCAAGGTTACAAGGAAAGGTTACAGAATGACTGTGTGCATTGGTGTTTGCCTGGTCCTATTGATGCTTGGAATGAGATTTTGTTGGAGATTATCAAGAGTTGGAAGTGACATGCATGAGCTTTCTGATTTTTTTTTTTCCTTTATTTTTTTTTTCAAAGGTTGTTAGGCAAAAACATGAGTGATTTCTTTTGTTTTTTTCAATGGGTTGTATATTTTCTATCATTGCGCCGAAAGGAAAAATAAAATCTCAACTCTCTTGTTGTAAGAATGGTTTTATTAGCTTATTCATGAATTTTGTCGGTTTGACTAAATGTACACAATTTTTTTTTTTTCAAAGTCAAATTTTGAATGACAGTGATGGCAATGTTGGCCTAACCAATATAGTTGTTATTCCAATGTTAACATCTCATAGATAAGTTTAAAAATAAGTAGTAAAATAATTTACGAGATATTTATTATACCATAAATTTCTATAATGACAATTAAAGTTTTGTAGACAAAATAAAAATTAGTCAAAGCCACTTGATTCAAATGGTTAGCTCTTCGTTGGAGGAATTAACTCATAAGTGATATCGCAACTAATTGATGCACCATAGATAGGTATTTGTTGTTATTTTCAAAAAAAAAAAAAATTAAAGATAAAAATTAAATATAGAATTAGATTGGATGTTCGTACAAAATACAATTTTTTTTAAAAAAAATCTAATTTTTTGAAAAAAGTGGATAAACCATGCAGCATTAAAAAAGAAAGAACATAAGACAACTACCACTGATGTGATGACATGAACAAACAAATGAAACGAACAACAATAGCAGTGACAACCACGAGAAAGAACGGGGACGCCCACGCCCTCTGCAGAGTAGAAAATACACAACGATCACTGCAGTCCCGGGATAAAGCTGTCCTCCGAGGACCGAGTCACTCCAAGGTCCTTCACCCGAGAACCAAGAAACTCCAAGCTGCGTCTGACCGTGCTAAAATCTAAAATTTTTGAAATCAAGAAAGATATATGCAACATTTTTTTTAAAAAAAAAAGTAATAATAATTGTAAATGCATTATTTATATTCTTTTTAATTTGGCCAATGCACAAGGATGCCGGATCAAGGGCCCAACACCAAAATTAGTGGGCCAGATTAAATCCTGCCCGCCAATCTAAGGATGGGATCGAACGTTGGGGTTTAGAGAAACCCTAGCACCTCTCTTCTCTTCTTGGTGCCAAATCCTTCCGGAAACGATCCAGGGCAATGGGCAGGAAGAACAAGAACCAGGTGATACTCCCGCCGGAGCTCCCGCCGGACATCCCCGAAGATGAATTCGAAGTCTCCGACGAGGACGTCGCTTTTGTTAAGGAGAATCCGGCCTACACTGGATTCCTCACTAACCTTGACACCAAGGCCATTGACAAGTTCGTTGCTTTAATGCGATTTCACGTCTTTGGTTTTGTTGAATTTTGATTTGATTATCATCTTGATGCTGGGAGTTTGATCTTGAAGGCATGTTGTTCGGGTGGCGGATCATGAGGAGGATGAATTGGAGGCGCTGTATGAGAAGCGGAACCTGAAGAAGGCGCTTCGTAAGGCGAACGAGGAGGTTGCTGGGCTTCAAGTAGATCGCGTGGATGCGCTTCCAATTAAGACATTGGATGGAGAGTTGCGTTATAGAACAGGCAGGTGATCGATCTCCGCAACGATGAATTCAATTAATTTGAATTTAAAATTGAGTTCATTATTGTTTATATTGCAGTATTGGAATTTTATGCAAATTTTTATTTTGTTTAATTTCCATCATGGAATTATATGATTATATCTGGGAATTCTTGGTGATGAAATGCAGTTAAGGAGTCGGTTCCTGAAAGTATACCCCATGAAAAGGAATCTGGCAAAGTTGATGATAATAAAGGTGTAGCTAAGCTAACTAAAGCAGAGCGAAGGCAACTGCTGAAGAAAACCAAGAAGGAGGCCAAGAAGCAAGTAAAGGAGGAACCTAAAGTGTCTGATGCCAAAGGACCACTCCACTCAGAAGTCTTGGTACTAATTTGGTTTTATTATTTTTATCCAATACCTTGAATTTTAATTTCTCAGGCTTTTTGATAGCGAATAGTTGTAAATTTGATCTTTTTTGTTCAGGCAACTGTGGAGAAGGAGCTGTCAGCTGAAGAGCTGTTCACTAAAAAGAAGATTAGATTAGCTGAAGTTGGAATGTCACTGCTTGAAAATCCTGAGGCAAATATCAAATCACTGAAGGAAATGTTACAGATTTGTGATGACGAAGACCCTAATATAGTTAAACTTGGCCTATTGTCCTTGTTGGCTGTTTTTAAAGATATAATCCCTGGGTACTTTCTGAGTTATCTTATACTTGTCTTTTTGTGAAGTTCTTTCTGTATTTTATCTTTGCGCTTATCTGTGCATATTTTTCTCTGAATTGAGTGTGGCATCTCTTTTGGTTTGCAACAGCTATCGCATCAGGTTACCAACTGAAAAGGAGATGCAGATGCCAGTATCAAAGGATGTGAAAAAGACTAGGTTCTTTGAGTCTACACTTCTTCGTTCGTACAAGGTCCTCTCTCATTCACAATGACAATCTTTAGCTGATTTTTCATATAAGAAATAAAATAAAATTGAATCTCATTCTTATGTAAGAATATGGAGGCAGGTCGTCAAAGGTTCATGTATGATACTTGATTTTTTTGTTGGTGTCTTCTTATTTCCTTCCATTTAATTGGTATGACACTGAGCTTTATGATGGTTAGTTTGTTCCACAGAATAAGTGGTATGTATTATCCTGTTGATTGCTTAAGTGATGTTATATGTGCATATAGAATATCTAATATCTTAACAAAAGCCATAAGACTGTTAAAATTAATATTTATTTTGTGGCATACCAAAATTCTGTTCATTTCCATTGAATGGCAGCCTTGCTGCTTTTCTAAGTTTTGAATTTTGAACTATTCTGTCTCCAGCAAGTTCATTCTAAATTTTTTTGAATCCCGTTACACAGTAATGAAGAATTACCCATTTCTTTTTTTCTTTATGCATCAGACATACCTGCTAAAGTTGACAGACTTGGTAAAGCGGCCTTCTTTTCAGCATGTTGCCATTCAGTGCCTATGCAGTTTGTTGGAAGCTGTGCCACACTTCAACTTCCGTGAGAGCTTATTAGCTAGTGTTGTAACTAATATAAGCTCCATGGATGATGTAGTAAGGTTCTTTTTATTTGCATTAGATGTGTTTTTCCTATAAAAATTGGCACAATATTTGGATAGTGACTGCTTTATGAATTTATTCTGTTTACTGGAAGTCTATCTTATTGCATCTGTGACCCTGAGTTTTATGACTAGTTGTTTTAATAGTTGTAACTTTGGTATAGTCATACCATAAATTTGTTGTTGAATTTGAAGCTAACTAGTTTAAGAATGATATCCAAGTATACTTTTTTGATTGGAATTCTTGGTTTATGGGGAGTTTCTCAAATGTAGAATCTATATAATTTCTTACTATATGGAAGGCCCAATTTAAGAACTTTTAATTTGTTGCTGGGGGATGCATTCTTTTGTGTTGTGGATTGACAAATATTTGGAACATAGTCTTGCCTTTTCTGTGCAAATTATTATTAGACTCTCTCTTATGTTTTGGTCCTGATTATTATCAAAGCCATCCATTTAATATAGTGAAAATAATGGTTCACTAATGACGAAGAAACTATACATCCTTACTGCTCCCTAGGATTGTCAATTTCTTCTCTTTTACATTCATCCCTTTTCAGCTATAAATGGATAAAATATATGTGCCATGTTATTATGTAGTTTAGCACCATACACAATAGATGTGATCATGGCCTTATGCGGAAGTTTGAAGTGCTAATGCTATTTAATATAATTTTGTTTGCTATATGAAAGTTTGTTTTTTGATTTGAGTTTATCATTTGGTAGCGAGTATTTGATCTAATTAATTTTTGAATCATTAAGATGTTTCCTTGTCTACAGGAAAGTTTGTTGTGATGCCGTCAGGGCGCTTTTTGTTAACGAAGGGAAGCATGGTGGTGAGGCAACCCTTGAAGCTGTTAGATTGATTGCAAATCTTGTGAAGGTCCATGATTGCCAACTTCATCCTAACACTATAGAGGTATGCATCTTCTCTTCCTCAACATTTCCTTCAAATAAATTGTGGTTGTTCTTTTCTTTTGGGTTTCTCTTGTTTTATTTCTACAAATTCATTTATTGCAAATGTGCTATTGACAAGAGTGCTTTGCACTGTTTTTTTTTCCAAAGGTTTACCAAATTTTTTATTTTTAGGTTTTCCTCTCCCTGGTGTTTGATGAGGATCTTGGGAAGTTTGAGCATACTGAAGATAAAAAACCTATGCCCAGGAAGATGAAGGGAAGAGACAAAAACAAAGACTCAAATCAAGTTGTAGTCAATGAACATAAGAAAGCTAAGCAAGAACTGATGGCAAAGACAAGACAAGAGGTTTCCTTCAACTCATTGTTTCTACAAGACTACAACTGTGGCAGATATACTTTGGATTCAAGAATTTTGATATTTTCTGTAGGTTATTGCAGATTTTAAAGCTGTATCATTTGTTCTTGATGCAAAAGAGCGGTTAAGGATGCAAACTGAAACCCTTTCTGCTGTCTTTGAGACATACTTTCGAGTTCTGAAGCGAAGTATTGAGACTTCTTCATCAAGGTGTGGTTGTTGTTGAAACAATATTGATATATTTGGGTTCAAGTCAGCATAAATAAATTTCTGTGCTCCAAATTTGTTGGTATAACTGTGTTACTTTTTATACTTCTGCATGATGGTTATAGGCTATCCTATTAGCAAATTATCTTCGGAACATGAGTACACATTGCCAGATATCAAAGATATTTATGCTGCTGAATGGTTCGTGTTTATTGATTGTCAAAATCAGGCTTCACATTAGTGTTTCAGAATAAAGACTTTCTGAAACAGTTTATTAAAGAAAACTCTTCTGTGTAATTACTCAACTTGTTCATTACTATAATTGCAAGATCTTTCTGTGAAAGTCATAGTTTTGCTCTTGGAAATTGTAATGTCATGCTGCTGCTTATTGATGCTCGCCGGTTTGCTGATTTTTAAGGTTCTTTTGTTGTGTATTACTGCCTAATCTTTCTAAAATCCGTGTTTGTGCACCAGTTTTTTTCTTTCCCCTAATTTTAAAGAATTAAGGAAAAAAAATTATATAAAACCATCTTTCTTTTTCTTTTTGTACTTTTGATGGTGGGATTCTGGAAGATTTGGTCCATTTAGTCACCTTTGCATATCATGGTGACAAGCTCTACTTGAAATAGCACGCCTTTTAATTCATTTCATAATCTTGCTTTGCTATGTATGTTGACTGATCATTAACCTGTGCTGTACCTGAATGATTACTCTGACTGTATTTGGGGGAATGCTTTTCTCAATTCAGGGCTGAAAACAACGCGTCCTTATCATCTGGTGGTTCATGTGAGGAACACCCACTGCTTGCTCCATGCTTGAATGGGCTTGGGAAGTTCTCTCATTTGATTGATTTGGACTTCATGGGTGATCTTATGGGGTGTCTCAAAAAGCTTTCTGGTTACAAGAATCACTATGATGGCTTCTCTCTGCAAAATTCTTTGTCCGTTTCAGAACGCCTGCAATGTTGCATAGTGGCATTTAGAGTAATGAGGAGTAATCTGGATGCACTGAATGTGGATCTACATGATTTTTTTGTTCAGCTTTATAATCTTCTCCTGGAGTATAGACCTGACAGGTATACACCCAAATTCTGATTTACTGGTATCACTTGATTGTATGTAAGCAAAGACGGTTTTCTTCAATCAATGTTATTCTGAATAGTTGTCATTTTGGGCATCATTCTGGCTCTATTTTTTGGATACTTGGGTATCTGACATTGTTATTTTCTCTGAGGGTTCTTAAGCATTTTCTTTACTCATTTGATGAAGTCATGCTTCTTGTACTAAAACAGAGATAATGGTGAAATCTTGGCTGAAGCTTTAAAGACATTGCTATGGGAAGGCAAACAGCATGATATGCAGAGAGCAGCTGCTTTCATTAAGCGCCTGGCAACATTTTCTTTGTTCTATGGATCTGCAGAGGCTATGGCAGGTAATAATGCTGCCTAAACTCATTATTTGGTTCTGTTGGATCATTGTCATTGCAATTTTCCTTTTGCATGGAGTTATTTTTGTTCTCTGTAAAGAAATGGGTGCACTTGTTTGGGTGAAGTAGGTGAAGACTGCCACTAATATCTTCTGTGCAACTTAGCCATATCATACCAAATTGTTAAAGCAACAAGAAATTTCTTGTGTGCCCCCGTGGAGAGTTTTGCATCTAATGCCATCCTGGCTAAATTTGACATTCAACAGATCTACCAGTTGTTAGGTTGGCAGTAGGAATTCTCTATGTTCCTTTTTTGAATAAGTCTGAATTGAAACTATGTTAGCCTTGAATTGAGTCAAAAGAACTGTTGGATTGCATGCAAATATTTTTTTCTTAAATTCCTTCATGACCTTATTTGCAGCCTTGATTACACTCAAGCATTTGCTCCAAAAGAACAGCAAGTGTCGGAATTTGTTGGAGAATGATGCTGGTGGTGGTTCACTTTCTGGTTTGATCGTGGTAAGCATTTTCTTGCCCTTTGAATTTTACCCCTGCACATCTTTTATCCCCTCATTAAACTTCTTATGCCCAGAAATATCAAGCGGATGCTACGGATCCGAATCTGAGTGGGGCACTGGCATCTGTTCTATGGGAGCTTAGCCTACTGGCGAAGCATTACCATCCCTCCATCTCATCCATGGCTGCAAGTGTTGCTAGCATGGCTAGTTTGGATGCCACACAAAGCCAGATCTTCCTCTCAACTGCCTCTCCTTTGCAAGGCTTCACAGACTTGTCGATTGAACGTGAATTGTTCAATTTCAAGTCAGCTGGTACACCTGCATCCTTGAATCGAAAAAGGAAGAGGGGAAGGGATTCTGTTCTTATGAACCGTAACAAAGTTGAAAATATGGATACAATGGTGGATGAGGTAGAGGTGAAAAGGAAGTTGGAGGACCATTATACAGTTTTGAGAGATATTGCTGAAAATGAGGTGCTGAGGGCGGAGCTGAATCACACAATAACATCAATCCAGTTATACGAGGAATACAAGATGCATGAAAAACAAGTTGGCACAAAAATCAATAAAAAAAACAAAGTCAGAAAGCGGCTGTGATGTTGTATGCATGCTAGGCTCCTGACTCTGTGCTTTAGAATTGTGATCTCAGAGGATTTTTCAGTATTTCTATTTGCCTATTTGGTGATAACTGGCTTTAGCTCATTCCCACATGAGGCAGTAAGGTTAAAATTTTGCCATCTTTGTATCTGAAAATGTCATATTCTTTGCTGCACTTGGTTTTAATACACTGGTTAAATATTAGTGAGTTAAAGGATTTTGTGAGAGGTCTTTTTTGAATCTTATTGAGATAAGAGTTTGCCCTGTTAACCTTACTGCACCACAGCAGCTTCCCTTCAATGGGATTCAAGTATGAGTTCAAGATGATTTAACATTTGATTTTGATGACTTTGGAGAGAACGCATCTTTTTCTTTTTGGGCAGGTGTGAAGTCTGAACTGCTGTTGGATCATACGAAGAATGACTTGGAATTGGATTAGAGCAGCTCTACCTTCAGGTAACAACAGAAACAAACAAGAGAATCAACATGCATGAAATTTTCCCCAAAATTGTATGGGCTATATATGAAGAAGAAAAGAAACATTATAGCAAGTGTCATGACTTGGCCCTCAAAGCAATGACAGATCTGAAGCAGTCTACATCACATGGTATCCTGAGTACTCCTTCATGCTTGTAACCAAACTCCTGAGCAGCCATCTCAAGCAGGCCAATGAAGCAGGGATGCTTGAACAGCTTGGTGTGCACCATGAACCTCTCCATCTCCTTCCCAACAAGCACTGGTATGTATCCTTTAGGTACTACATCCTTCCTTCCCATCTTCATCGCTTAATTTGAGTACATTGACACTTGAGGCTCTGGTTTTTATAGCATGATGATCAGTGCCTGGACCGGTTGACATTAGAAATATAATATTGATCCTGATTTTGATGGTTCATTCTAAATGCCACACTCACATGACTTCCCAAGCTGTGAAAGGTTGAAGGAAACAGTAAGAGATCCTTTGGAAAAAACACAAGAGCCATTTGTGTTTAGAGTTGGGTAGACTAATGTACACCGTGCTGCTGGGGTTGACCATAGAAATTGTTATGATGGTGTTGCTTGCAATTGGGTCCCACTCGTTCCGCCGTTGAATGAATTTTCAATGAATTCTGGGATTTGTTTGCAGATGATATATGGTTTTCATAATTTCATTGATAATAGTTCTTTGATTAGTGTTGATAATTCAATGATTGCGCTTTTAACTAATTTGTGAATTCTGTCAATCAGCTTTTGGTGTGGAGCTGGTCGTTGGTGTGTTGCTATTTTGTGCATTATCATGTGTTTCTGGTTCTGCCTAGAGCTCCATTATTTGGAGCAATCGCAGTGGTTGAGTTATTATTTTAATGTTTTGAAGAGTTCTATGGTACTTTCTAAGTCGTCTAGTTTATAATATATATATATATATATATTATTTATTTATTTGAAAGTTCTATAGTTGAACTTCTATTTTATTTTTCTTAATCTTATACGTATATATCAAAAGTGAAAGAAAAACTTGGGGAACACTTTAATCTTATTCAGATAATCTGTCTTGATATAATTCTTGAAAAAAAAAACACCCATCCAAAAAAAATATAAGAAAAAAATCAACTCGGGCCTTTTTATATATAAAAAAACAACACTAAAAACATAATCAGAAAGAAAAAAAAATTCAGACTAATTTATTTATATTTCTTACATTTTTCATAATTTCACCAATACAATTACAAGGCTATTATTGACCCATCAGATCTAATGATACACATCTCAATCAAGCCCACCTTCTGCAACAGCAAATTCCATCGTACCTTTTCAGCCCAGATTGCAAAGAGACAGGCCCATTTAATCAAGCCGGGTCGTTTCCCATCCCTCTCAATGCGAAACGAGAAACGATACCGTGGGAAACGATATATAGCTCGTTGAACTGTTGAAGTGCTTCCCTGACCCATCAAATCGTTTCAGTTGCCAGCCGCGAGCGGCTGAAAGCTTGGCTCCTCTTTCGTCATCCTCACTGTGTTCGCGTTTAGGGTTTGTGTGTGTGTGTTTTTTTTTTCTTGGGGTTCTTCTCTTGATGCAAGTACCCATGGTGGAGAGGCGGAAGCCGCTGGTCCTCTACTCCAACCGCGTCATCCTCGACTCCCTCCTCAACGCCGCCAAAACCGTCGACGGGGTATTACCTGAAGCGAGGGCTAGGGCATCGGCTAATTATGACTTAGAGCCTGTATGTTTGACTGCTGGGATTCTCCGGTTTGCTGATAATGGCTCCGGAGCTGCTGCAGAGTTCAATGAGGATTCCTTCTTGGTGGGCGTCTCTATGTCTACCTTGAAGAAATTGGCCGTGACATCTGGGTCTCTGGTAATTGATTGTCTAATTCTTATTTTCTTGAATTTGGTGTTTTTGGGTGAAAACTTGGTAATTTTGTTTGTTTGGTTTCAATTGCTGTTATTTTGTTCCATGTGCGTGGTAATGATTGATGTTGTGGTTTCGGATGTGTGAGTGTTTATGCTGTTTATTCAAATGTCAATCGTTACTTTGTAGGAAATTTGTGAATCTATTTAGGTAAGTGGATCAATCCATGAGTGGTGCTATACAGTTCTCTAGATGAAGGATTTTGTTCAACTTGTTGGAAGAAACATGACAAATTCTTGAAACCTAGTTTAGTCTGCTTTTAAACATTTTGAATTTATTTTTTAATCAAGCATTTGATTAGCAAAGTACCATAGCAGAATACCTCAGGAAATTTCCATGGCATATGATGTGCTTGAGGAGATTTGGGCAACTAAAGAATGATACCTCATTATGCTTCTACTCTTGTTTTCACATAAGTTTCGTGAATTCAAAGTTGACAATGATATTTAAGGCAACTATGCGGTAGTCTTTAGTACACCCTACATGATGTTTGCCATAAGTTTCTGCGTGCATTTTGAAAATCTTGCATTTGTTATGTGTATTGTGAAGACAACAAACCATCTCAAATGAAAATTCTGCATTTCTTTCTATTTTTATTGTTATGCTTCAGAAAATGTATGAAAGGGCACACCATGGTACTTTTAACTCGCTTTTGTAGTAAGCTTGCATTAGTTTTTCATAACTGTGTAACTTTTTCAGGTTATTGTCAAGAATCACAAGTTTAATGTACAGAGAATTGTAAAAATTTTAGTACTTGGCCATCCAACATATTCAAAGTTCAATGAATCCTCAGAACAGAGTAGCTCATCCTCGTTTGCAAGTCCACAAACTAATGTGTTGCCTTCTTTCACATATTCATCAAAAAAATTTGGTTTGTTGGATGAAGGAGTTGCTTATGTCACTCCACTCTTGGCATTTAATCTTGGATTACATGTATCTTGCCTTGGGGGGCAGGAATCCTTGAAGTTTTTATTGGATGGTGAGGGGCATGAGGAAGGGATGCTGATGAACAGCTCTTTTTTTAATATTGAGTTAACACCATCGCCCTATTTGCCTAGATATGCATCACACTTAAGAGTTTCCTTTGTGAAAGTTCCAGAATGTAGAGTCCTTGCCTCCTTAAAAGGGAGTTCTGAAATTGATGCAAATGATCGTCAGGACATGATTGACATGGCATTAAATGAGTTTTTCAAAGCTGACAGATTATTGGCAAAAGGTGACTTATTCTGCATACGAATCAACTGGAGATGTGGCTCAGGAATATGTGTTGCTTGCAACCAGAATGGAACCACAAATTCTTCAAGCAATGTCATCTATTTTAAGGTAAATTGTTATGATATTTGAATATCACAATCTCTTTTCTAAAGTGAGTTAAGTGGGAATTTCTGTTACAAATCTGTCTGTTTTTACAAGGTCACAGCAATGGAACCAATCAGCGAACCTATTCTTCGTGTCAACAATAAGCAAACGGCACTTGTGCTTAGTGGCAGTACAAGCTCTCGTATTCCTCCTGATTCTTTTGTTGGCATACCTAAGGAGATACCTTTGCATCAGGATACAGTAAAACTCTTGGCATCTATAATTGCACCTGCATTATTCCCAACAGCTATTTTACCAAAACTCTGGGTTACTGTCTTCTTACATGGTCCTTCAGGTAGCTTCTGACGCTCCTTTTAGTGTCCAAATATAATGTCTTATTTTGGAATTGTCAGATATTTTCATTGGGATCCTCACTGCAGGGTGTGGTAAGAGAACTGTTGTCAGATATGTTGCCCGTTGCTTTGGCTTGCATGTGGTGGAATTTAGTTGTTATGACTTTATGTCATCCACAGAGAGAAAGACATCTGTTGCACTTGCAAATGCCTTCAAAGCTGCTAGCAGGTGCGCTGCATAAATTTGTACTTGTGATCTTATTTTGATGAGCCTTTTCATTTTATTTCTTTATTTACCTTTGTTTGCATGGTAATTAATTTGGTTCAAGATTGCCCAGTTTCTATTCATATATATATATATATATATTGTTGTTTACGGCAGTGTTATCTCCTTATGTTGTTCTTAATAAATTTGATAATATTTTGGTTATTTAAGTTTTGAATTAGTTGATGGTTTTAACTTCTTCCAACTTTAGTCTGGGTTTGTCAGGGTAGTCCATGTGAAGTCTATTTTTATGGTGATTAAAGCAGTAAAGCCCACAAGAATCAGCCTTCTTTACTGGTTTAGCATCATCAATCTATGAGCCAGTCTCACAATAAACCATCTATTTTATTGTGGCTGTTTTTACTTGTTGCTATTTGCTAACAAACTATTGAGATTCATTATATCAAAAGAAAGTAATTTTCAGTGGCATTCAGCTACTTCTGGTTGCTTAAAATATAGCACTGATCTTTTAGGATACTAGTGTCATGGCTAGATCTATAGATATGCACATCATGACATGTGACATCCAATCTATATCTATGTGGCACATGTGTTTATTTTGTGTTAAAAATATTTTTGATATGCGTAGAGGATTCTTTTGTCAAAAAAAGATAAATGTAGAGGATTTTAGTAGTTATAGGATTCTAGAACAAACAATGTTTTATCTTTAAAGATGGTGAAGAACCCACTAGATGTAAAGGGTTTCTCATATAAGGGACCATCCTACTCTCAAGTTGGGGTAATAAGAGTTCTAGTTCCCTCTCAAAGTTCTAGTGTTGTCTTAACAAGAGAGAATTCTTTCGACTCATTTGGAAATCTCATGAGGGAGTTAGTCTGAGTTGCGCACAGGTGACAAGTTGGTGAGCAAAATTTAATTGCATGAGCTTTAATTTATCTAGTGATATATTATTCACTTCTTTGTCAAGCTTACAATGTGCTTGGCTTGGGAATAACTTGGGATAAAGAACAAGTTATTCCATTTTTGCCAACTGAAAGAATTACTTAGAACAAGTGTTTTCACAAAATTTAATTAACTAGTTGGATATAGCCATTAATTAATTTTAATAAAGACCGATCACTAATTAAAATAGTATAATTTAAATTGAAATTTTTTATTTTATTTAGTATAAATTAAATCAAAGCTGAATTAATTTGGGATAAAGTGTTCCAACCCATGTAAATTAAAATTTTATAAACTTTATTCATACCTTTCACATCCCTTGTCTAATATACTCATGATGTTTTTGTTTTTCCCGTGAACTGTGGCATTTGATCAATTGTAGGCATTTTTTGTAATTTTTTATTGAGTTGAATTGAAGTGCCAATGTGTCAAACAGATACTCACCTTCTATTCTTCTTCTTCGCCACCTTGATGGGTTTGGGAACTTATCTTCCAATGAAGGTTCTTTAATGGATCAAGTCAGCATTGCGTCTGAATTTGCATCCACTGTTAGGGAGTTCACTAGACCATCATCAGAGGCTGGATTTCTGTCCTTGGATAAAGAATCAAATAGTACCCCGGTAAGATGAAATATCTATGTTTTCTTGTACAAATTATGATCTTTTTAGTGAATTTTCTAGTTTTGAATGATTTTGATGTCTCTTTTGTTGGTTCAGAACATCTCAGAAGTGGAAAAACTGATCCAACACCGGGTATTGTTGATTGCAACCGCAAGCAGTCCTGAAGGTCTGCAACCACCTATAATGCGTTGCTTCACTCATGAAATAAGTATGTCTTCTTTGAATGAGACACAGAGGGCTACAATGTTGTCACAGTCACTACAGGGTGCCTCCAACATCCATGATCAAGTATGATTCTTCATAGAGGGAGTTTTCCATGATTTTTCTGGTTATCTGAATCATTAACATTAGATATTTGGATGCAGAATGCTAACAATGAGTTTATAAAAGATATCATTGGGCAGACATCTGGTTTTATGCCTAGAGATATACAGGCTTTAGTTGCAGATGCTAGCTCCAGTTATATACATAAAGTTATAGACAATGTTCAAGTGGAACAAGACGAGGGCATCACTAAAACTGAGGCTACTGAAGATAATATCTCTGATGAATCTGCGCGCGAGAAACTTGGAATTGAGGATTTCTTAAAGGCTCTGGAACGGTCAAAGAAAAGGAATGCTTCTGCATTGGGTACCCCAAAAGTGAGACACTTTAAGGACATTTTACTTGTATTGTTCTGATAAGTTCGTATTTTATCGAAGTTTATTTTATCATTGCATAGGATATATCACTCCTCTATGCATATGTAGTTATTTTAGAGGTGATATTAACTTCAGGGATATGCTATGCTTTAGGTGCCTAATGTAAAATGGGAAGATGTTGGTGGACTTGAGGATGTGAAGAAGGCAATTTGGGACACGGTCCAGGTAAAGACCATGATTTTTATTTATTTCATGAAGTAGTTTCTCATTTTGAAATATCAATGCCACAGCATATAATTCTTTTTTAAATTGTGAGGAATCATAGATTATCAATTTCATTATCCTTAAGCCATGTCCTGGCAAGACCAGTTGCTTGTGATGCACAATTTGTACTATGCTAGCTTCTTCGCCGAAGTTCTTTATTGCTTGCTCTCAAATAATAAATCAAAATTTGCTTTTAGATTATTTTATTTTATTTTATTTTTGGCTTGGATTATTTATTTGAGTAATAAATTATTGCATTATTTACCTGAACCAGGAGATTGGTCTCCTGTGTCTATCTTCTTGTGCTATGTTATACATTTCAAACTCTTTTTCTGCAGTTACCTCTCCTATACAAAGATTTGTTTTCATCAGGGTTGCGGAAGCGCTCAGGTGTTCTTCTCTATGGTCCTCCTGGAACAGGGAAGGTAAGTGTTGTGCATAATAATTCTTAGACTTCTTCATTTTCTGCCTGCTCATTATCTCTCTTTGAGATTTGCAGACATTGTTGGCGAAAGCTGTAGCTACTGAGTGTTCATTGAATTTTCTTAGTGTGAAAGGACCAGAATTGATTAATATGTACATTGGAGAATCAGAAAAAAATGTCCGTGACATTTTTCAGAAGGTACCTTCTTTCGCAAAGCTTAGAATTTAACTGGATGATATTCTTCCTTTTGTTCAGTCATATGCAAACATCTGTTTTGCTTCCTGCAGGCTAGGTCAGCACGCCCCTGTGTTATTTTCTTTGATGAGCTCGATTCTCTTGCTCCTGCTAGGGGAGCTTCTGGAGATTCTGGTGGTGTGATGGATAGAGTGGTCTCACAGGTAATTGTTCTTTCTTTTTTTTGCTTTGCCTGTTAGTAGTAATCATATTATATCATTGGAGATTTCATATTGAGTATATTTCTTGCAGATGCTTGCTGAGATTGATGGCTTAAATGACTCCACTCAGGTTCCCTTCATAACTTAACCTCCTGTTACAATTGTATATTCAAAGATTCTAATAGAATCAAGCTGTTCACCCTTTCCCTTTTCCTTGAGATGGAGACACTTTTTTTAATGTCTGATCACTTTTTTTGTTGGTATTTTCCAGGATCTATTTATTATTGGAGCAAGCAACAGACCTGATCTCATTGACCCAGCACTTCTGCGTCCCGGCCGTTTTGACAAACTTCTATATGTTGGTGTAAATTCAGATGCATCTTACCGGGAAAGGTGAGTTCATGCTTCATTAGACTCCTCTCTAATTGTATTTTGTATATATTAAACTCTGGCAAGGTGGCATTGCATGCTCTACTTGTGATGTCAGCGGATAACAATTCTTTCCTTGGGAATCTTGTCCTTTGTAACTCATGCCCCAAGCAGATGTATCCGAAGCTGTGTTTTCATGTGTTAAATACTTCTTCAGCAATTAAAGTGTGTTATTTGCCTTGGAACTTTCTGTTTCTGACAGGGTTCTCAGAGCACTCACACGCAAATTTAACCTGCATGAAAACGTGTCTCTACTTTCTGTAGCTGAGAAATGCTCGCCAAATATGACTGGTGCGGACATGTATGCATTATGTGCAGATGCTTGGTTTCAGGCAGCAAAGCGCAAGGTTATAACTACTCTAATTGCATAAAATAATTAATATTGTAGCATACCATCTTATGTGGCTTTTTAGAATATTCGATGGGGGTAGAGCCGTCAAATTTGCTGCACTGGTTGATCATGCATCTATTATATTCAAGCTTGATATGTCTCTAATTTGTATTTATACAATATGCTATACCATATGTACCAGGCTGCTCATCAACATTCTGATTCTTCGAGTACTGATGAAAGACATGATGCAGTTATTGTTGAGATGGATGATTTTATGAAGGTATATGTACATGAAGCCTGGATACTGAAAAACTAAACTATGTTTAAATAGTCTCATTCTATAATCTTTCATTGACAAGATCTTTGCTAGTCTGTTCTCATTGCTCAGACATGTAAGCATTTATTTTCTGAATACTCAAGTTTTACTTGTGTTAGCAGGTTTTGGTAGATCTGACACCTTCCTTGTCAATGACTGAATTGAGAAAGTATGAACATCTAAGGGATCAATTTGAAGGAGCTTCTTCAAAGTGAACCAGCATCAAATTTTGTTCTCACCCATCTCAATCCAATTGTACAGTATATATATATATAAATTTTGTACCATATCCATATCACTTAATAATTGTTCTCAATGCAATTATACCAGTGGAACTGTACATGAGGAGTATTACACATCAATGCAATCATCTAATGTTATTTACATGGAAGAATTATCTATCTGCTGATAACCTGCCTGAAATAATGAATGTCACAAAGGGATCTTCAACACCCCATCTTGTTCATATCCAAACTCTTGAGCGGCCATCTCAAGCAATAGGACCATTCTTGGATCTCTCAAGACTTATTATACCTTTACCAAGGTCCTCATCTCCATCTCCATGGTCTGGGTTGTCTTTCTTCCACCAAAGCACCCATCCTTTTTTTGTATGAACTTGTCTGTTTGTGGTTTGTTGGTTTTAGAATTAGAGGCTTTGGCTTACATCTGATATGTATGAACTTGAATGAAGGAATCAGGAAAGAGCACAAGGTTTGATAAATATACTTGCATGCATGAACTCCATGGTTTATTAATTAGTTGTTGCTAGTTGTGGACCCTTGTGTGTATTACATCACTCTTTGACTGTTTGTATGTTTAGTTTTTGTTCATGGTTTACCATTTTGTATTTTGTCTCATGTTAAATGATGTTTTTAGTGTTACTTTTGTGTTATACACACTGATGATGTTAACGTTGATGTTTACATCTGTGGAAGCCGCCCATCTCTATGGATTGTATTTATGGCTCTCAATAAATAAAAACCAAAGGGTTTTTATCTTCTGAGTTTGTAGAAGTGTAACTGCAAAAATTATGATCCACAATAAAATAAGAAACGGACTAACGGTTTGACAAGCATATATATATATATATATATATAACATGGGAAACAAAAGAAAATAGAAAAAAAAATTCAAATAAACAATAAGAATGGAACATCAATGTTGATATTGGAAATAAAGTTGGAGACGATCTTATCAACCATATTCCTTCAAGCTAGCTCTATTTATATATCTTAGCATGCACATGTTCAAGGCTCCAAACTCAACTGAAACTGAAAAAGTAAGTGACATGTTTTTCATGCACTTGAGTGTCAAAATGAATGAAGTGAATGAGAGCATGCAACCTTCCATCTCTCAACGCAACAACACAACTGAATCCAGCTTTGTTTATCAACCACAAAAATTTTTCATCAGATTATACATTTTCAATTAATTTTTGAACCTATTGTATTTCTCTTTTTTAAAGAAAAAAATTATGAAGAAGAAGAAGAAGAAGAAGAAGAGACCCTCCACCTCTCATTTGTAAAGAGAGCATTTGCCAAGCTCTTCTCATTATAATAATTATGGAATGTTCTACAAATAATAATCATATAAACAAGACTCAAATTTATATAAACATTCTTAACCAATACTTAAAATATATTTAATGAGTGAAAGATGAAAGCATTGTTTTATAATATATATTAATAAAATTTTATAATGTGATTATAAGAAAGTATGTGTTGTGTTGTGTTGTGTTGTGCTATGGGGAGTTCTACACGGAATATTGAATGTGGTGGCAGTGCACGTCTGGCATGTACCCCATTGTCCCTCATTTGGGAATCTACTCACGAGCCAACATAACTTCTCTTAACTACACCATTATTAATTCTATCAATACATGCAACTCTCACTCTCTTTTTCTTTTTCTTTTTTTCTTTTTTTTTTAATTTAATATTATGTCTAATAATTTTGGGTCTTGTTAACTAATGATATCTAATTAACAAGCAACTTTCTTGTGAGCATGACAACTCATTGATTAAACCATCCAAGATTAATAACTTAATATATAGTTCTACTCCATGATGTATCCCTTTTATATATCTATTGTGGGTCATGACACAAGTTAATACATTTATGTATATATATATATATATATATATAATTTGAAGAGAGAGACGTTGACAATTAATATAGTGGTAATTATATTTCCATTAATTGTTGAACTATTTTTTGAGACTATTATAAAAAATAGATTTTTATATCATGATATATGCTCCATTCAAAATAATATATATATATTTGGTTGGAGAGGTTTGCCAAGTTATCTTCCAAAGAATATCTCAAAGATAACTACTAAAGTAATTAGTTTTCTTGGGTTGTTTCTTGACTAAAATTATTAATTTTTTTTATGAATAAAACAACCTAACCAAAAAGTGCACTTTTTGCATCCAAGTCTTACCATAATAAAAGATTTATTAAAAAATTTTTTTAAATGGTATTGATCTGTCCGTGAGATTCCAAAACATCCCAGCCATTGAGTCAGAATCCATAGTATGGTGGATGCATGGTCCCACACTGCACACGTGGGGCCTAAAACTCAGACAATTATCCCGTGTGGGACCGGCAACCACGAGTTCAAGTCTCAGAGCTTTTTCTCTTCATGTCGGTGCTCTTCGCACGTCAACTAATTATCCTTCACTTTTTTTATTTTTTTTAATTTTTTTTTAATTTTTTTGGCTTATAATTTTTTATAAAAATAAACTAATGGCAAACAATTTGGTAATGTTTGAAGGAGTGGAAAGTAAAAGTCCCAAACATTTACATGCACGTAAATAGTAAAAAAGAACGTGGTTTGTAATACAAAAGGGACATCTCTCTCTTGAGACGTACTTACAACTGCAAGACCTTCCATCCCACTTGCTTTCACATGCAGTACGAGTTATATATATATACATCACTTAAAGTCTTAACCTTAAAACAAACTACTCCAATATTTTCCAATGCATGAGTATCATATTTGTTATATATGAAAACAATGGTTGCCTAACAGGTAAGTTCAATGAAATAGTTCAACTTTTATTATGTTTTTAAGTTACAATATTGGTAGTTATGCGGATACATATATAACTGTTTCATCATTTTTTTAAAAATAAAATATAAATAAATCACGTATTAAAAATGTACATAGATTTAAAGTTAATATTTTATTTAAGTTGTAGCATATAAGTTGAGACTTTTGAATTCATTTTTTTAAAAAATAAAAAATAAAAAAACACCATGTCCAAGTATCAATAGTGATGCCAATAAATAAAGGAGTTATGAGTACTATTTTATCATTTCTATTATGTGGAGTTTGCATGGAAAGAGGGAATGTAAGAGCTCATTGTTATCAAACCCGGACCGGCCCGGCGGTTCGACCGGGTCGACCCGGTGACCCGGTGATTAAACCGGGTTCGGGTCTCTACATTGAACCGAGACGTCTAATCAACCCTGCAGTATCCCCGATGATGGCCGTGTGACCCATTAAACCCGTGACCCGTCGGGTTTCAATGACCCGAGCGGGTTAATCGTTGTTTATAAAATAACCTTTTATTTTTTTAGTTTTTGTATATTTTTTTATATGTTGGAGGGTAAAAAAATGACCCTTTCATCCTTTTAGTTTTGTTATGTATTGGATTAAAAATGGTTTGATGTTAAGTTTAAACATGTATTGTAGATTGATTTGGTGTTAAATTTAAATTTGTGTTGTGGAATAGTCGATCGCTATGAAGCTTGAATTTTTGAAATTTTATATGTATTGATTTTATGTTTAGTCATGTATTTTTTTACTAATTTATTTTTCCCTTCATATTATTTATTTGATAACAAATAATAAATGAATATTATATATTATTATAGAATTAAAAACTAATTTATAATTTAAAAAAATAATATAAAAAAATAATTTTATTAACCCAAAGATCGATCCCAAATGATCCCGGCTTGAGCCAAATTGATCGAGCCCGGGACTGAGGCCAGAGGTCGATGTCCGGGCCGGGTCTGATAACTATGTAAGAGCTTATTGGTAAATTATAACTTTTGCTTGCCATTATTGTGAAGTGACTTGATAAATAATCCAACAATAATAAATTAAGATTAAAAAAAATTAAGGAAACAAAGAGTCAAAATTGAATCATGTGGAGCAAGGGCAAAATAGAAAGTGGAATAATAAATACTAAATAATAGCTGGAAAAACAATGACAAAATTAGGGACAAGGGCTATTTTGGGAATCGGATGGTTAGCTAGCCTATGCCTACTTGTCTAAATATAAAAACAAATTAGGGACCCCCACATAGGACCATTTCTTGTGTTTACATAGAACAAGTAGGCAAATAATAGGACGACCTTGCACCGTACCCAATAGGACCACGGAGACACAAATATCCCACATTATATATACACATATATATATATACACTTTGGAAAACTCAATAATATCACATCTTTATTGAGTTTCTTTTTCACTTATTTTTTTAATTCGATTAATTATCTGTTATTATTTAATAACCAATTAAAAATGTTTGAAGTATTCATATTTAGTATTATATGCAATTTTGCATAGCCTTATATATTTTACATGCCAATTTTTAATCATATTCATTTTTATACTTTGGCCTAACCATTAATTTGATTATTATTATTTTTTATTTTTTTAATAGTATAAATTTTGAAAGAATTGTCAAGTCAAATTCTCCATCAACGGTCAAATTAACTTGACTTGATGGCCTTGTGGATTCATGTGAATGTCTACATAGATTTAGAAGATGTTATGGTATCTCGTTATATCACCGATTTCAATTGATTGTTTTTTTTAATGGGCATTTACTATAACAACATCATCTTGCCATGTGGTATCACATCAAATAAATAAATAAAACTTCAAAAAATAAAATTAGTATTAATTACCCAAAAATTGAGGGTGGGAAATCAATTTAACTGTTTATTTATTGATTTTTTTTAATATTTTTTTAATGTAATTATATAATCACTAGATTTATAAATATGACGAAATTATTTCAGAAATGGTATCTAATTATTTTTCATATTATAAAATAATTCAAAAGGGCTACGTAAATACAAAATTAGTTTGAACAATAATGCTTACGTGTGAGCCATCTATAGGCTGATGAGCTCATACGCTGTTCAAGTCCTCACAATCAATCCCAGTCGGTTTGTCTATATATTCTTGTACCTTCAGGTACTGCATCTGTACCTTTTTTCCCTTTCTTTTTATTAATCAATTTATTATTATTGTTATTATTATTATTATTAATAAAATAAAATAAAATAAATAATAAATAAATAAAAATTCTAATATTTTTCTCCACCTATATAAGGAAACACCTGAATCCCCAACCCCATCTCCCAAACACACACACACACACACACACACACACACACGCACTCTATTCTCTTTCGACGATGAAGCGTTTGATCGGACGGCTCTCGCGAGTTGCTGACTCCTCGGGATGCAACCAGACGAGGAAGACGGTGGTGGCCGAGGGTCACGTGCCGGTGCACGTGGGAGAGGAGATGGAGAGGTTCGAGGTCCGTGCCGATCTCCTCAGCCGCCCCGCTTTCGCCGAGCTTCTCCGCCGTTCCGCCCTCGAGTACGGCTACAACCAGCGAGGCGTCCTTCGGATCCCTTGCCCAGTCCCCCTCTTCCGTCGCCTCATCGACTCCATTTCCGATCCCGCCGCCGCCCAAGAGCTCGCCCTCTCGCTCCCCGGCGTCGATGGAGATGACGACGAGGAGAAGCCCTAAGAGCACACTCACTTCTTCGCTTCTTTTAGAATAACTTTAGCAATTTGACGGAAATACCCTATGTAGTTGGGGAAGGGATGTGGTTGTTTGGAGGCTAGTTTGGACTTTTGGTTGGTCGTTCTGGGCACTTGATGGGCTGGATCACTATTGATTCATGATAATGGGTCCCACCCATGTTGGTTTAGATTGGTTTGGGTGTTGTATATTCTTTTGTTGTTCCATTTTCTCGAGAGTTAATGTTGTTATTCTTTTTTTAATATATATATATATATATTGACTTATTTCTTGTTATAATTTCTTTGTTTGAATCCACTCGTCATTGTGTTTCATTGTGGTGTTTTTAGTAACTTTCCATTTTTATTTAGCAGTGAATTAAATAAGTAATTAATTAATTGGAATGAATTGATGTCATGCAATTAATATACGTTTCTTTGGAAATGTGAATGTGATGAAGCGTCACTTTTTGGTTTGTAAAGAAAAAGAAGGGTGCAATCAAAAGGAGAACACTTTGAGGCAGATGTCCTTTTTTTTTTTTTTCCTTTTCTTTTTTCCTTTATTTTTTTGGGAAATGTTTTAGTATTAATACTCATGTTCAAAGAAGAAAAAGAAGATATTAGAAAGAAGGGTTATTTTAAATATTTATTTCCTCTTATATAAATGGTTTTTATTTCAGAACTATTTTTCAGTCAACATGTAGTCAAGCAAAAGTCTTTAAGAAGTCACTATCATCAGTTATGAATTAATGGCTTTGTCTGTAGAATCAAATATATATATTTATGGTGGTCAATGCTGATGAGCATGTTGACAACCTTTCTCTGATGGTGAATATGACCTTCTTGGTTTTTATTAGGGAACAACAATGTTTAGATTTGATGTTAATCAGATGAAAATGAACAGGTTGCTGACTCTGTGGTAGAATAGCGTTTCATTGCTTAACTGGAGAAGCTATTAGTTAAGATATTATATTTATTGATATGGCTGAAAGTCAGCCATACAATTCTTCCCAAAAATTATCTTGTCTAATGTAACTGATGTGGTACCGACATGTTTTTTTAATTAGAAAGACACCTTTCGTACTTTTGAAGATGAATCTATGTACCATGTACCATATTGGACTTTTTCCTTTTAGAGATTTATTGTATTGAAATCTTGGAGAGCTTGCCATACAAATTATCATTTTGAAATATCATAAATTTGGGGTGATAATTGTGACAAATAAAAGAAATCTCTATTACAGTATTTGGAAGAATAATGTAAAGGAGGATTAGAACTTAGAAGAACATGACTGACATGGAAACAATAAATTTTTTTTTTTAAAATTTGTTTATAACCCTTAACCATACTACGGATTTATTAGAAAAACCAAATGAGAACAAACAAACGAACACAAACAAAAACAACAAAGAAAGCAGAAAAAGAAACAACACGGGCAGAAACAAGAAGAAAAAAGGAAACAGAGAAGGCATCACCAGGGGTGATTCACCCTTAGGGAAAAGAACAACAATAAACATAACTGAAAAACAACCGAAAATCGAGACAACGAAGTCCACCAAGCACGACAGAGGTCTTCTAAATCAGGTGAAGGAGGATCACTCCTAAGGTTGCGGAGGCATCATGCTGCTGGTAAGTTTGGCCGATTTGATGCTTAAGAAATCGAGTGAGCGCTTAACTATCTAAACAGAGTCTCTAGGAAGGAGCTGGGACGGGTCTCTGACTGCAGAAATCCACACAGTTAACAAATGAGCAGTTTTACACATAATAAAAAAAAAAAAGAAACAAACTTATAATTGAAAATACGATTGTTTTTTTCTCTAAAGATTCCAAAAATATGGAAGCCCTTACTTGTGATCTTTCGTAGGCATAAATCACTAGGAACAAAATGAAATCTGATTGTTATTTTTAATTCTAATTTAAAATCTAAGAAAATCACATAAATTTCTTATAGCAAATGTCATGTGCATCTTGTAGTTTATTTTATACAAACATTTGCTTCCATTGTTCTAGATTCGAGAAGATAGACAGTAATGAATAGAAGAAACTCTATGGGTTTGTTTGGATTGGCCTTTAGAAAAAATGTTTTTTTTTTAAAGTTTTGTAGAAGTACTTTTGAAAAAAGTACTTTTAAGAGTACGTTAAGTGCTTATGCATATTTTTTTGTTTTGATGAATTAGATTCAGAAGCACTTTTGCGGATGTGAAAATGTTTGGATGTTTATTTCAAAAGTACTTTTATTGATAAATTACTAAAATGCACATTTACTGAATTATGATAATAACCCAATAATTATACATTACTCACATATTTTACTTAACAAATAAATAATATTTGTCACTATAATTAAATGTGTTATTATTAGTAGTAGTATTATTGTTGTTGTTATTGTTATTGTTTTGTTTTTTTTTGTTCTCATTATTATTATTGTTCTTGATGGTAGCTAAAATTCAATCGCAAAGATGAGATGGTGATGGATCGGCAGATCGGAGTCGAGATAGGTAGGACTTCGGCTGATTTGAGATGGGGATGAGAGAATTTTGGGAAATATAAAAAAAAAATGTAATTTCTTGGATTGGTTGAGGGCATTTTAGTAATTGCACTTAACCACTAGCTTATCAAAAACAACTTATTTTCATAAGCTATTATTTTGTTAGGCTTATTTCACAGCTTGAGCTTATCCAAAAAAGTCCATCCAAACATAAATAAAACCTCATAAGTATTTAACTCATAAATTAAGTGTTTTTGTGTCAGGTATAAATGATCTAAACAACCCATAATATAGTTGTATTTGACAAGATAAATAGAGAGAAGGATGATATAAACAGAAACCACAAACAAAATGTTTTGCATCATTTCCCTTGTAGATGCTTATTCATGTTCTACTTTCAAATTTTCAATTATTTTTCTTTAAAATATCTGAATGATTAATCTATATTGCATTCATATATATGCATTGCTTCACAATTTCATCAAAATAAAACAACTACAACTACAACTACTAGAGACCAGAACTAGCAAAGACACCACTCGATCCCTTAATGAACTTCTACTAAATAACTAGTAAATGCTTGAAGGAGCACCATTTCATCCCTCTAAACAAGCAAGCAGAGGATCAATGATCTTCCCCTCATTAATGGCCATGAAAACCTTATCAAAGTCCTCACTAGGAGACACACTCCTTGCACCAGAGAGCAACCCAGTCTTCAGCTCCGACCTCACAAACAAACTCATAAACCGGATAAGACTTACAGAGCTTGATCCTGTTCATCAATGGCGCCTGCCCACTCTCCAACGCCTCTCTAACAGCCTCAACTTCTCTCTTGAGCTCCACCTTCATCTCCTCCTCAAACTCAGAGATCCTCGAAAGACTACAACTCTTCTCACTCATCTCCTTCTCTATCAGAAATCCTCTCAGCTTCTGCATCAATGGCGACTCCAAACCACAAGGATTATCAATATATTTAAACACATTCGCTTCCTCAATGACGTCAATCAGCTTCTTCTTCCAAAACCCAGATTTCACCTGAACTTCATTAGCATTCATCTTCAAGCTCTGGCTCACCAGCTTCTTCACTACAAACTTGAAGTTCTCCTCAGCACACCGCAGATCAACTGCCTGGCAAAGAGCAACAATGTAAGTGGCTGACATGAGTTTCAGTATCTCAACAGCCTCCTCTGTTTTCCTGGCAGAGATCACTATATAGATAATTCAGATCTATCTGATCAAGTTTCTTATAGAAATAAACTTAAAAAACTCAAACACTTGATCAGGAAAATTCATGCAAGCTCAAGAAACCAGGAAAAAAGTAAAACTGAAGCCATGTCACCAAAATAATGATACCAGATTGTATATAACTCTGATTCTTCTCAAATTCAATACACAAGGAGTTAAGACCAAGAACTACAACTTTATTATATAAAGTTTGGATTAAAACTCACTCAATTAAGCAGGAAAATTCATCCATCATACACCTTACCAGAAAAAGACCTTAAAAACACTCTTCTATATGAACACATAAATATCTCTGTAAAAGTTCAGTAACTGAAATGAAATGAACCAGCTTAGTCAACCCACACGTGTCAGATTCTCCTCAGCTGCACCGCTTGACCTGTTTCCTTGCCTCGAACTCAAGACAAATCCCTTGATCAGCAAATCTCAGCCATTCAGAACAAACACAATCCAAGTCTCTTCTAATGCCTTGAACTTAAACCTCTGTCTTTGATGGATTAAATCCTGACCATACGATCAAAGAACCTAACCCCAACACTGGACTTGGCTAACCCCAACACTGGACTCTTGCTGCCTCGAACTTATGCAATATCACTGATCAAACAAATCCTCATCATCCGTTTCTTTCCTCCGATCTTCCAACTGCTTTAACAGACTTTCAAACATGGGAAAAGACTGACATACCCTCTACTTCTTATCAAATGACACCAGGACACACTGAGCTGCAGCTTCACTGCTTCTTCTCTGCAATTGTACTTGATCTTCAATCAATTTCAACAATTTAAACACATTCTCTTCCTCAATGACGTCAATCAGCTTCTTCTTCCAAAACCCAGACTTCACCTGAACTTCATTAGCATTCATCTTCAAGCTCTGGCTCACCAGCTTCTTCACTACAAATTTGAAGTTCTCCTCAGCACACCGGAGATCAACTGCCTGGCAAAGAGCAACAATGTAAGTGGCTGACATGAGTTTCAGTATCTCAACAGCCTCCTCTGTTTTCCTGGCAGAGATCATTCCCAGCGAGTTCACAACTTGGTTGTGCTGCTCGGCTCTTAGAACATGAGTCGTGACAGGGTTCGCAAGGTACTGAAGCTCCGACATGTATGCCGCCATCGCAACCTCCGCACCTTTGAATCCATAGTCCAAGCTCTGGTCTGGTCCACCACTAAGGTTGGCAGGCAACCCATTGTTATAGAACTCGCTGACAAGCTCCGACATCTGAGCAAACATAAGCTTCCTGATAGCTGCCATTGCCAACCTCGTGTTATCCATCCACACGCCCACTGGTGTCCCTTGGAAGTTCCCTCCATGCAGTGCTTTATCTTTCGCACGTCAATCAACGGGTTCTCGTTCACAGAGTTCAACTCTCGTTCGAGCGAACAAGTCGCGTGCCGGAGCATCTCAATCTGCGGGCCGAGCCACTGCGGTGCTGTTCGGAGTGCGTACTGGTCTTGTTTCGGTTTGCTCAGCGGGTTGTCTTCATGCAGTTTGCGTGCTGTTTCCGAGAAGGAGCTTTCTTGAAGTACGTGCTCTATAATGGCGGCTGCTTCGATTTGGCCTGGGTGGTGCTTGAGCTTGTGGATGAGTGCATCGGCGAACTCTCATTTTCCGAGCATAGCTTCACAGAAGATGGGGGAGAGGACGACAGCTAGCAAGGTGAGAATGTTAGCGTGGAAGAGAACAGTGGCGGAGAGGCCGACGCCAACGGATGTCCCATTAACCAATGCTAAGCCTTCTTTAGCTTGGAGAGCAAAGAATCCGGTCGTCACTCCGGCGAGTTCCAACCCTTGGCTTGCACCAATAAGAGATCCATCTCGCAAGGTGGCTTTTGAGTTCTTCCGGCCGGTTAAGAACCCCGCGATGTAGGACAAGGGGACAAGGTCGCCGGAGACGGTGATGGTGCCGTACAGCGGCACCAATGGTGTCACGTCCCAGCCCCACAGCTGGGCCGGCGGACAGACCAGCCGCATCCAATGGGACTGGGCCCCACTAGGTGCAAGGCCTCAGTTATAACCTGGTCAGAGTCAAGTCAACCCTAACAAGCAGATATGAACAAAACACAAATGCACAAATAGGATACTGGAAATTGAAATACTACAAATACGGACTTTAGCAGCCCTACAGAATATAAATATAACCCAACAGTTCGCAAAATACAAATACAGTCAGAATACAAGCCTTACACTCACAAAAGGGTAATATAGAGATATTGATAAAAGCAGATAATACGACCCCCAGACACCCCCTGATCCTAGACTTGATCTTCTCCTGTGAGAACAGAATTCACAGAGTGCATGAGCCACAAGGGCCCAGTAGGATCGCAGAAACAACAGATATGGCAGATATTGTAGAATAAAAGATTATAATTCGTACAAAATGCAGAAAATACACAGAATACAAAAATAATCCAAAGTACGAAAAACACGCAGAACAGACATGTACATCTCCCTGGCTAATAACAGAAATCAACAACACGAGGCTGGATCTTCGACTATGAAGTCGGAACAGAACTGAACAGAATATCAACAGTCATAGCCGGATCTTCGACCGCAGTCGGGCGGTAGCGCTACTACAGAAAACATGTGCACATGGCTAGGACTTACTCCTCCTAGCTGGACGAGCCAGAAATGGAGATGGACTAAAAACTGCAGAAAATACGGAATACAGACAGAGGAATTACTGAATAAATAATGCAAATAAGAAAATAAATAAATAAACATAAATATCATGCAAATAAATAAATAAATAAAATTATTAAACAATGCAATAATTAAATAATAATTATTGCCAGAAATACGGAATACACAGTGCGAGAACCTACCTGGCTCCGAGCTACAAGGTCGTGTTCATCAAATCCCACGAACTTAAGCTCGCTACGAAAAATCTAACCCCAAAAAAAATTACACTCAGAACAAAACTAGGGCTGGGTTTTAACTTGTACTAAAACCCAGAAGAACATATTTAGAAGTATAAATCACACACTGATTTTAGAACGCCCACACAAATGATTAACAACTTTAACTTAAACACTAAACATTACAAACACAAGTATTAAGGCCAAAATTATCCTCCAGAACATCCATAATTGTTTGATCATGGAAGGCATTTATGTCAAACTTAAGCACATAAATAAGGATTTAGATCATTTAACTAAAGATTAAATTTAATTTAATTTCAGGACATCACTAAGAGCATGCTGTATGAACACATAAATATAAATAACATTATCATGCAAGATCTAAAGGATACCTTGAGAAAACTTAAACAATATTATATATATATATATATAAAAGAAAAGGTATAAACATAAATCACCAGAAGATATCTACGGTTTAACAAAAACTCTCAAATTTCCCTCTCTGAAATCAAGGGTTTGAAACAAAGATAATACAAGGCTTAATTAGACTAAGCAAGCATTCAAGATAACCTTAAATTTAAACAAATTAGTTTAGGAAAAGTGGAAAACTTCTCACACAAATAATCCGAATTACACAGGTTTAAAAAATACATAAACACAAACATGCATGAATATATGTAACCATATTTCTAAGAAATTCCAGAAAACAAAAACCAAAATATAAAAAATAAAATAAAAGAATTATCATAAGGCAAATTTAAAAGCATGATGACCAGATTATGCTCACAAACCAGATGCAATTATATAACAACACATACCATGGCTGCGGATCTAACAACAAGATCAAAGCTATACGTATGCATACAAAGTTAATTAAGACAAACTAAAGTAATGAATACAAATCATGCTTACTGTCATGCTTCAAACAAATCACAACAAAGTGGCAAGCTAAAGAAAGGAACATAAGCATGGATTTAACCTCCAGCCAAAGAGGAAGCAAGATTCCAGGACTGCAACTATGACCACCAAGGAAACCTCAAGCTCTGGAGTTGAAGTGTTTCTAAAGGCAAGCTCTCAAGGAGAACACACACACTACCAAGAGTTCTAAACCAGCATACCAGCTCCCCTTAAAAACTAAACAAAACAAACACAAGTCCATAATTTACTCCAACAAGATCCGGTTTTTAAGGGCAAAGAGACAAAATAATGGGGTCCACTCACCAATAATACTCAGTCAAATCAGTCAAAGTTGAAAGAAAAAATTTTACAAACATTACAAATGGAGTGACACCATGGTTTAATATCTTGACAAGAGCTTCAAGGATCTCCCAGCGAATGCTGGGTAGCCTTGCAACAAGGTGTTGGTCCTGACGAGCATGGCGGCGAGGGTGGTCGGAGTTGGAAGGGAGGAGTTGTTTGATAGGATTCCGGCGTTATGGAAATGGATGAGTTCTTGCTGGAGAACTTCTGGGTTGTTAGTGCGCGTTGAGAGGTGGAACCGAAGCCGGTGATGCCGTAGCTGTCGATGCCTTTGGCGGTGCTGTCGCAGAACCAGCGGTAGCTAGCCTCGACTTGAGGGTGGGTGGTGGTGGTGGAGAGGGTTATGAAGGGGTGGTCGTGGCCGGAGTTGCGAGCTACGGCGGTGACATGGCCGATGGTGAGGTTAAAGCCCGTGAGATGGATGTTAGAGGAATGGAAATGGGTTACCATGTGTTTGATTTGGGTGAGAAAGCTGCAAGTGAGAGATTCAGTGGATGCTTTCCAATTGAGTGGATCATCTTTGAGTTCTTGCGGTGCATGCAAGACTGAAGGTTTCTTGGACTGGTTGAGATTGAGGTTTTTGAGGTTAGGGAATGAGATGTCTCCCATGGTTTGTTGTGTTGAGAGAGAGGGGTTGAAGAAGGGATGCAAGGATGGAAACTTGAGTGGGTTCCTATCTATACTCTTGTTTGATGTGCGGCATGTTCATTTGAGAGAAAGTGGAAGAAAACAAGGAGAAGTGGTTTGATTTCTTTCACTTCTGGTGTTTATTTGTGCTAAAATGGAAGAAGTGACATTTCCCCTATTTTCGATTGAAGTGAATTTTTGAATCGAGCTCACTTCAGGATCTTGAAATGGGGAGAAGTGAGTTAATCTATAAAAACTAACTTCTTTTCACTTGTAATTTTTTTTTTTTTTAAACTTATAGAACTTCGGTTTTATTCTCACTTTATGACAAATGAACACAGAAGTTCTGGAAGTTATATCACTTCCCCCCACTTCATGGAAGTGACATTTTTCTCATTTCCTGACTTTTCCTCACTTACAGTGAAATTAACGCCCGTCAATTTTGGTTTATTTAGGTTTGGCTCTACGCTAGGCATGCATCTAGCTATTTTTTCTCTTCCTTTGTGGTTACCAAGTATTAGGGGTGGACATGGGCCGGGCTGGGTCGGGTTTGGGCTGGGCTAGACTCAAATATGTAACTCATATATTCGAGTGTGGTAGGTAGTACTAGACAGTGTTTTTGATCCAAACCCGACCCGATTTTAATTGTCATTAGAGCCCGGGGCCCAGAAATTTGCAACCCAAAAAATAAATAATTTTTTTATAAAAATAATTGAAATAACTAAATAAAACTACTACTACTGACCCCTAAAATTTTTTTCAAACATTTAAAAAAATACTGACACAAGTATTATAAATATTTACTCTTTTCAAGCCTATTACTATTATATATATATTTATAATATATATAATTATATATATATATATAATTATATATATTATAAATAATATATTATATATTATTTTTTTATTAGAATTGATGGGGTGGTGGGAATCGAGGCCAACGCCACGGCCCGTACGAATTCGATCGGTAAAACATTTGAGCTCGCCCTGGTTTTTAGGGTCAACTTTAAGCGGAGCACTTGTGTTTTTGGGGTGGGTTGGTGACCATGGGTCGCCCAGAGCCCGTAATTCCACCTCTAGTATATG
>NC_052489.1:27779095-27911379 GCF_009730915.1 Dioscorea cayenensis subsp. rotundata | reverse complement strand
ACACATGCATTGCTATTACAATGATTATTATGGGACGAATTGTGTAGTATATTAATCTATTTTTTATAAATTAGAACAGTCTTTAGGTGATTGATTGCACCTTATCCGTGAGCAAAATGATTGAAAAAACTTAAAATTGTGTAGGCATAAAAAGGAAAACAAAATAAAGTACAAAGACTAATATGGATATTCTAATTTTTAAAACATAAAATCTATCGCTGATATTTAATAAATATCGTGGAAAAAATTATAAGGAATTATAAGGTGGATTCTTATATATATATATATATATATTGTAATATGTTTCTATAATGAGCTGAGGAAGAACAAGAATAACCCTTTTATCATCTTGCCAATGTTGTCCATTGCCCGTCAATATCCATTGTACTTTGTTTTCGTACCTTGAAGGTACAACTCGGTGGACCCAATATTTTCATCCATTGAGGTCGAAACTAAGGAAATTTAATGTATACAAAAAGAAATTAAAAAGACCGCTGATTGCTGCTAATAAGAGGACAAGTTTGAACACCACTCTGCAAGCAACAAAATCATCTACTTGAAGCTAAGTCTACACCTGAAACTGGATTAGATAACACTAGTGACATTTCACAAAAGTAAGCCTCTGCTTCCCACCTAAAATTCCAGGCGAATGGGATGGTAGGGCAGTGATGTTGCATAGCTTGAAAAGGTAAATGAATTCCACAAATCCAGTGCTTTAGAAAGATTAAATAATTTATATTATATTATGTTTCATACCTTTGCTTTTTGTCTTTTAGTACGACATGCAGTGACCTCTTCCTCCCGAAGTCGTTAATTTTAGAGTGGCTATAGACTCATAGCATTAGAACTTTATTTTACCCACTAAATATTGTTTATATTTTAAAAAGGACCCCGCAGCATGCACTGTTTGATGTATTAGTTTTAATTGCTATGAGACTCAAGAAGGGATGGTAAGAATGCTCACTGAGATCACCTCACAGAAAGATGATACCATTCTCTTACTAAATGGGAAAATAAATTAATTCTATAAATCTTTATAAACTAATAAAAAATAAAATAAACAAAAAATAAAATAAATAAATGAGGATAAATCAAAACCAAAGAATAGAGCAGAAAACATGATAAATGTTAAAATAACAAAAAAGCTATCATGCTTGAATCCTACACAACCTAGAGTTTTAGCAAAAACTAGACGTGATGCTTTTAACAAACTAAAATGTCCCATGCTCCTCATAACTGTATATTAACAAAAGAAAAAAAGAAAAAGAAAAAAGAGAAAAATTGGTTGGAACTTAGAAAAACAAGAAACAGCACAACGTTTCAGAGGTTTAGGCAATAGGTAGATAAGAAAGACTGATACCCACACTAAAAGTAAGTTTTATCTACAAATATGTTTTATCAAAATGAGAAGCAAGTGGTCTCACGGAAGGGTATACCTACACAGGCATTAGCCCCAGAGCAAAGAAGCATGGACTCCATGAACTTGCTGCAACAGCTTCTTTGGCTTATTATTTGTCAACAGCAAAAGATCCAGTTGTACCATGAAGGTGAACAACACCTACATCTCTGGTTACTTTTATATATATTGATAACAAGCTCAAGAAAAAGACAAACAAAGAGAAAATGTAGGAACAAAAAAGTTATTGTCTTGCTCAAATCAAAGTAGCATACTTAATTATACACTTTCCCATCCCTGATCCAGTGGTCCTCAAAAATGATCTGCAACCCTGTTGGAGGATGCAGAACATTTAGAAGAAACGGAAGATGCATTAATAATCTCACTTATTTTAATGATTAGGGTAATGTCAGAACAGAAACCCAAAAACAGGTGAATTCACTGATGTAAGATGAATGAGACTCTGATTAAAGATGCTATCTACAATAAATTCCAGGCTATCTTTGTAAAGAAAATATTAATTATATAGTCAAGATACTAAATTCCAGGCTATCTTATGTGTATAAATATGCCCATCAACCTAGGTATGCATGCACATATCTATGATTGACTTCCAAGGTAAATAAGAAGAATAAAAGGAGAGGAGCAATAGAAGCTAGATTCAAACCTAAGCAATGCCCATATTTTGCTTAGTGACAAGTAAGCGTCCCCAAAACCAATTAGAGAATGAGTTTGGTGTTTCTTATGTTCATAATGAGTAGCTGTTTTCATTAGATTAAAAAGATCGGATCCATAGAGATGATACATACCAACACATGTAGCTCGCACATGAGGTCCTTCTGCTTCACTTGAGTTGTTCCTACCCTCTCCATGTTATGCCTCTTTCATGTTCCCCAAGCACACATATTTAAGCTGCAAAACAAAAATAGATGTCAAAAGAAAGAGAAGGTAGAATTATAGAATGAAATATTTTTATTATAAACTTACTTCTAAATATTCATCCATGCCATACTTGGAACCTTCTCTTCCAAGGCCAGACTGTTTAACCCCTCCAAATGGTGCTACCTAAGTGACCATCAATACAACATAAGATTTCTGTACCTTGAAAGGGGCAAATAGAATACACACATGAATTATTCACCTCTGTAGATATAATTCCTTCATTAACACCAACCAGTCCATATTCAAGAGCTTCAGATACACGCCAAGAGCGAGGGATACTTTTTGTGAATATATATGCAGCTAACCCTGGAAAAAAATTTACAAGAATAGACGCCAATGAACAATAGGTAAATAAATGTGCAGCTTTCTTTTATCATACAAAGAACCTTTCATGCATGTCTTCGACATGCCACTAAAAGTCCTTTAGAGAATCTGTCACTGCAAATAGAGTTTCTGTGATGATAGCCTCGAAGAAGGAAAACTAGATGACGTTATGTTTAGACCATGAAGTAAGGGAAATGAAGGATGATTGGGTAGAGAAGAACATATAAACATCAGGTACACAAGGAAAAATAGGCATGCAACTTCTGATCCATGGAAAATTTGGCAAAACAAGAACTTGATTCAACACCGGATATGCTACAATAAGGTCTTTGCAATCAAATTTGATGCATCTTTTGAAAGCAAAAGATGATCAAAGAAACATATGAAAGAAGTTATCATGGAGGATTAATCGGACGCAAACAGGAGCGTAGATGACCTTATTAGTTCAATAACTAGCAAAAAGGAAGTACAAGCAAGTTTCCAAATGATATGTGAGATGCACATTGGTGAAGGGAAGGCTTTGCCAAAGAGGTTGCACTGCTAAAACAAAGCATTCCATGTATATATCAGCAAACATTATTGTGATATTGCAAAATGTATTGTTCTTATACAATTTAAAATTATTAGAAGTTCAAATCAAAATACCAAATTAATGCATTTGAAACATTGATAACAATTGGACCAATCATCAAGCTAACTGCTGTAACACACTCTTTATAAAGCTCTACCTTAATTTGAATTTTTAACAAGATCCATTACTATCAAATTATGTGAACTACTATAGATGGGAGCAGTCACAAGTGCCTATAGTATAAATGCTCATCATTCTTTCTAAATCATTCAACAAGTAGACATTATATTTAGTTGCAAAAAGGTATAGGATTTACTCTACTTGGACTAGAATACTGGAAATGCTATTAGTTATAAAGGTAACTGGCAGATGAAGATGACCATAAATCAATCTACAGGTTGATATTATACTTGGTGGCTAAAAGGTTTAGAATTTTAATCTACTTGGACTAGAATACCGGAAATGTTATAGTTGTAAAGGTAGCAGGTGGATAAAGATGACCATAATCAAGTAATATCCAGAATTTTAACACTCCAGGACTCAAATCATGGAGGCACAAACTGTCATTTTAATAATCAATCAACTGCCCTAAATAATGAGTACTAAAGTCAGATAAAACCTGCATTTGTATCATTAGCTATACGAATAGCTTCTTCTTCACTTTTGAAAGGCAGCAATGGTGCCACTGGACCAAACACTTCTTCCCTGCATATGAAACAACACAGAAATCAGGATCAAATGAAGAGAAATAATTTAAAACATTTACTAATGAAAAACCATTTAAGTTGACGTGCATTAAATCTCCAGAATTTACCAAACTGACAAAATAATAGTTAGAATTTGAACATAACAAAGCCTTATTCCCTACATTCAAGGCTTAATTAGCGAACCCTTCACATTATCAAGTGAAGCATTCCCAAACAAGGATACTGACATTTGACTTGAATGTTCCATGATAATTGAATTCTCTGAGAGTTATCATCCTACATATAATGGCACACTTACCTAGATATGAGCATCTCATTGTTAACATTGCTCACGACAGTGGGTTCATAAAATGTCATACCCAGGCTATGCCTCTTTCCTCCAAGTATGACATTTGCTCCCTGTTGGAAAGAGAAGAGGTCACATAAAATCACAAAGAAGTTGGAAGCTATTGTAACAAGATTCCGAAGTTTCAGATTTTAGTAAGAAGAAAAACATACATAGACCACAGCAAATTCTATGAATGTGACCTATGCTACACAATATTTTACCTTGTTAGATGAAACAAAAGTGTAGAGTATAAACTAGTTTGGTGTGTTTAGTACTAGATGTTAGCAGCCAAATGCGTTACTTAAATCATACATAGTTTTACATGACCAAATCATTCATGAAAAACCAAAAAAAGAATTTATTACACTCTAATAAAATGTGCAAAAATGATCTATCTGCTCTCCAAAATACTACGTGCAAAGAGTTCCTTCAGCGTATGTTAACCAAGGGCTAATTGTTTATAAGTGAAACAAACTAATTGCAACTATGGCTGGAACATGGCAAGAAATCTATGTGAATAAGGAAAATTTTGCATTTAAAAGCCTTCTTTTGTAAGAACAAAATGAAAATATCATATACCTTTACGGTAGCATCTCTAATTAATCTTTCAACCTACACCAAAAAGTGAAAAAAAAAGTTTTAAGTCAAAACAAAACAATTAAAAGGAGACAAGGAAAATATAAATGTGAGAATGTCTTATATAAACCTTTTCAACAGCCGCTTCATTAATTAATGGACCCTGTAAAAAGGAAAGCAACCCTTATGAAAGAAGTTCATAGTAATAGTAAGATCGACCAACATATTAAATATTAAACAATAGATATACAAAGAAAATGTTTTGAAACAATTATGCAGATGATTGTAAGATTGACCAACCTAATAAATATTAAACAATAGATTTACAAAGAAAATGATTTGACACAAATATGCAGATGATATTTCATAAATGACTATCATACACCACGAACAAAAAAGCATGCATAACCATGATCATCTAATCAGTAGAGTATAAAAAAAAAAAATGGGGAAAGCTATAAACAAGAGACTGTTATGTTATACCTGAGCTGTGCCTTCCACAAGGCCATTGCCAACCTGCAAGTTCTGAACAGCCTTCATGAATGCACTAGCAAACTTCTCATATATGCCTGCATGCAAATTGTTGTGAAAATTCTAACAGAAAAGCAAGTATTGAGGAAGTATTTTGGACTACTCAAATATGCTTGCATGCAAGTAAGTTTGATAATATTGAAGCTTTCACTTGCGTCCAATTAATTTTGATAATATTGAAGCATCGAATAGGGTATTCTTGATGAATATCTATTAAAAGTGCAAGGAAAAACTTCTTTGCTATAGTTATTTAATGATAAATTAGCAGAATTATGGTCATGGAGACATTTAAAAATCATTCATTGCAGAGACATATGAATGATAAAGAGGTCCATGTTGTATTTGTATGCAACTAAACACTTTCCATGAATGCACATATGATCAACAACAAATGGGATTTTTGCTGTCCAACATGAAACTTAGAATACATAACTATACAATTCATTTCACCTGTTACCAAAATCTTATCTTCAATGTCTATTTAGCTTATAGTTTTCTTCCTATCATTGTAATGACACCTACATCAAAAATGAAAAATAAGAAAAATAAGCATGTCTTCAATAAGCCAGGGCAATGTTAATAACTTGAAATTTTCAAACCGCATATATATAAGATAACTGTTCATGTTTATAATATGTACTCCCATAGGTATATTATCCAGAAACCTAAACAAGTTTTGCAGTGACGCACATCACCTAAAGCATACTATCACTATAAACAAGATAAAGTAACAGTTCAACATTCATCATATTAATTGTTACCTTCTTGCACTAATATTCTGTTTGCGCAGACACAAGTTTGCCCACTATTACGGAACTTCGCTGCAAGCTGCATCATCAAATATTTTATCTTCATGACTTTCTAATTTCATGTAAAATGGCAGGATAAGGCTCAAAACACTCCCAAGACTTAGCAATTTTATCCTAGCCACCTAATGTCCAGCAACCATAAACAAGAAAAACTTAAACTAGATTCACTAATTGCCATTGTTTTTAGCGAAGTGTCATGAATTGGAAACTGCCATTAGGAGCGAGGTGCAAGATCAATTTGCCTTACACTGCCTTTAACTGCCACATCCAGGTCTGCATCATCAAATACAATGCAGGGAGCGTTACCTCCAAGTTCCAGGGATACCTAAACCAACAATAGCATAGATCAGAGCAATATCCAAAGTTTTAAAGCATTATTAGTGGTCACATAAAAAAACAGATGATTTCAAATAACAAAAACAACAAAATAAAAAAAGCAAACAAATGCATAACCTCAACATAAATCCTTTATAATCATAATGTGAATTTTATATGTGTCACTATTCTTTCTAGTTTCTACTTTTTTTTCTTTTTGTATTATACAAGGAAAAGATATCGCTTGCTATCCTATTTAGATTAGTATCACGCATTCAATGAGTGGACTTAAAGGCTTCTGTAATTCGAAAGTCATTAAACACGAGTTATATTAACTATGATGAAAGTTCATGGGCTCCCTACCAAGACACTGAGAGAACCTGCCAGCAAAATCCTTATTCACATTTATGTTTCACCATGCAGATAACTCTTAGTTCAGCTCAATAGAAGGATCTATATTGTTCATGTTATAGATGTCTGTAAAAGAGTCTAAAGGTAGACTTGCCACTGCAATACCTGCAATGTCAAAAAATCCATCAACTATTTTGGTTCCAGCATTTTCCATGGTTTGAACACACCTGAGCTGAGCACTGACTGACTTGACACACTTGTCAAAGGTTGTAACAACTACATTGAAAAGAGGAACCATTCAACATATAAACGATGATACTCAACCAACTCCTAGAAAAGTTAGTTTTAAAACTTTCTCTCCAAGTGAAAGATCAGGAGTTCAAGGCGTGTGGGGTTTAAAAAAAGGGGAAACAAGACTTGCCCACATTGCAAAAATAAATAAATATATAAGAAATGTTGCATCAATCGATTTTAAAAAGGTAAATTTACCTTTTTAACTGTACTTGCTGACCCTGCCATTAACTTCTTCCCAACAGCTGTTGAACCAGTGAATGTGATCTTTCGTACCTTATATATATATAAGTCAAAACCATAACTTTCCCAGGAAACCACCCAGAAAAGAAGAAAGGAGAAAGAATATTGAGCAGAACAAACCTTTGTGCTATCAAGTAGAGTTTGACCTATGTCAGAAGCATTCCCCATTATCACATTGATTACACCCTGAATGAAGAAAGTTAAAGATTATAAAAGATATTAAGAAACAAACAGCCTTTGAGAACACCGATAACATGATGATCTGAAAATGGAAGAACAAGGTGTGATGTCTACGATAAGTTATAAGTTCATAGAGCCACCTTCAGGACACTTACAGCATGTCAGCCATGCATAGAAAGAATTAAATTATTTCAGATACATAGAAGAGAAGAATATAATGCTTCATCTAGAAAAGAAATGACAGGTAAACAGACAGTTCACAAAGCAAGTTTCTTCTTCATTAACATGATACAGTAATTACAAGACAACAAGAAGGTTAAGCATGTATAAAGATAAAATTATTGCAGACAAATAGTCAAGCAGAAAATTACCCTTCTACTAGAAAATAAATAACAAGTAAACATCAAGGATACACGGAATCAGTAGGAATATAAGGCAGCGAACACAGATCGATATAGTTAGGCAGTCCATTTAAACACAAAAGGCCCACTGCATGATACCAACTATGAATAATAATTAACCAAGTCTGATAACAAGTTTAGAAGTCCATTACAACTTGCCAAAGATGGCTCTGTTCAATTTTCAGGGTTCCACAAAATGCTGATGGTTCTGTTCAATTTTCATGGTTACGCGAATGTTCATACAGGCTTTAGAAATTAACCTTCCGGTGAAAAAATTGAGATTAAGTAAATAATCAAGTAGGATATGACCAAGGCCAAGGATAGAGGGCAGTTACCCAAAAGAAAGCAAACTAAAATAGGAGATACCAAGGCCTACAGAACTTTCAAATAGAAAGGTGCCCAAGGAATGATGCATCTAAGCTTTTCAACCAGACAATGCAAAATGATGAACGGTGTTTAAGATCTATTATTGTTCTTGTTTAAACAAAGACAGCAGTAGGGTCTGGCAACTGATGGTTTCTTAAGAGCATGCTTATGCAGCAATCTGAACAAAGAGTTGAGATATACCAGGATAGGCAGTTTGGTAGTCTAAATTTTAAGAAGTAGCTAATTTTGGAATGAGGAAAATAAAAATTCTTTATACACTAATAAATACAAATATGTTCCATTAAAGATCCACAACTTCATACATGGAAACCATTACAAAAGATTACAACTTATCAAAATTTCATAGACGTCCAAACCTTTGGAAGTTGGCAACTAATCAAAACACAGCATCAAGATCTGCACTTACACCATGTTACTTTTTGTCTATGTTTGGAGCACTAATCAGAAATGTTCATATCACTAGCTGGAAAGAAATCATTTTGTTTAAGTTAATCAATGAACTCAATAAGACCATAAAGACAACCCTTTCTATATATTAACCAAACTTTTTCACCAGCATCCGACCTAGTGAAACATCAGATATCCTCATTAAGGTAACCTACTAAGTAAATCTCATCCTTGACTATCTTGAGTTTTATGTTTTTGAGAAATTATATTTAGAGTAGAACTTTCAAACCAAATTCAGATGCAGACAGTATTAATAAAAGTGATGTTGATGATAAAACAAAAGGAATAAAAGCCAAAGCACATAAGTCAAGAAATTACTGGTGGTATCCCAGCTTGAAGCGAGAGTTCTGCCGCAGCTAATGCAGTTAAGGGTGTAAGTTCTGATGGCTTAACAACTACTGTGCAGCCACAAGCAAGAGCAGGCCCAACCTAAGATATCAGTATAAAGAATTAGTAGATATAATTGCAATGAGATGAATGTAAACTAGATGTTGCAATGCCAAAGTGCACTTGCTAATAAAGACCTTCCGAGTTATCATAGCCAAAGGGAAATTCCATGGGGTTATTGCCCCGACCACTCTAACAGGCTGCATGACACCACCAAAATACAAACTTTTATCACTTGAAAAAAATTGTAGAAAGAAAATTTTTAAAACAATAGACTGTAGGATATAATTTAGTTCAGAACTTCAGAAACCTGTTAACTTTTTGAATATTTATCAAGAAAAAGAGCATTAGGCAGTAACCAATTCCAAACATGATTGACAAATAGAACTATAGTATGGGCAAGTACATCAGGAAATAATAGTATGGGCAATTCAAGAACAAGTGCATCGACTGGGATATATAATTTTTTATATGGCATAAAAAGATAAAAGCCAGAATTAAATCCTAAAAACACTAATTCATAAACTCCTTTAATATACACTTGTTTTGTTGCTTACTAGTTCTCAACATCCACTGAGCTCCTCTGATCAAATTCTAGAGGTTGAAGCGCATTCAAAGCCTAAGATATTGCTGACATAGCTTACACAGCCTTGGACTAACACCACAAGAACAATGAAAGTTGATGTTTTGGGGTAAAAAAGTAGAGAACAAATTTCATGAGTCTTTTGCTCTTTTGCTAGTGCTTTACCATAAATTGTTCATTTCAGAATTCCTCATAAATCTAATACCAATCTTGAACTTAAACTTTTTCTTGGAAAAAAATTTCAAATCCCTGAACCAGCCAAGAAATTCAAGCAACCAATCCCCCATAAAAATGCCACTATATCAAGTGTTAGAAAATATTAAGCACAGACTTAGATTCATTTCATCAAGGATAAATGATACACATAGGAAAAGTGTGTTTTCATGGTATTTCTATTTTTTTTTAGCTGGTTTCCCTCTAAGAGGAGATTGTTTATTGCTGCAAAATTCAAGTTCGATTAAATTAAAGTTTGGCAATTTACTTTCTTGATTTGATGAAAATTTCCAAAGAAACAAAGCATTAGAGTCATTGCAAATCCTGCTACGTCTACAATAATATTTTGGTTAGAAAAGAGATTAGGGAAGCTTTAGTTATTGCCAACATATAGAAGTGGTTTGAGGTTTAACCAAGTTTTATTTATGACTGAACATATATAGATCCACTGTGTTAAAACAATAGAAACTCGACCTATCAAGATCATTGAATAGTTACTAGGCTAAGCTTGAAAGTCTAAGTTTTACGTGTTTGCTATATATACACTTTCAGCTAGGTTTTAAACTGACCTACTAGTTACACTCCTCAGCATTTTTTAAGGAAGAAACTAGCAAGTGGAAAGGAACTTTCAGGCCATAATATAAAAACTAAAGTGCCATGGAATCATGGAGTTTTGATCACTTACTTTGGTAATCATAAGTAAAGCATACCGAAATGTGAACATTACTAAAAAAAAGAAAATGAAAATGAAAAAAAACCTGTTTTAGCACAAACAATCGACGATCAGCCAGTGTCGTAGGAATTATATCCCCATAAACACGTTTTGCCTCTTCTGCAAAAAATTCGATGAAGTTGGCCCCATAGTTAACCTGCGAAGTAGGTTAAAGTAACTGCTGGTTGAAGATAGTTGCCTAAACAGGCCACGATCATCATCAATTATCATTTAAAATATAGATTAAAAATTTACCTCACCCAAAGCCTCCTTCAAAGGCTTCCCTTGCTCCAATGTTATTAGTAGAGCAAGATCTTCCTTGTAGGAAATAATTAGATCATACCTTCAATAGCAATCAAGCGATTTAGATGGACAATCATGTAATATTCCTGTAAATAAAACTCAAAATGGATTGCAATAAACAAAATCAGAAGATAAAGACAGCATGACAGAGGCAACTAACGCAGAATCACAAGCTTAAGAGATAAGAACAGGCTTTTCATTCTCATTATCTGGGTAAAGTTTACCTTGGACAGTCAAATTATCAATATTTCCTTTCATCATTCACAGATAATATAAACTTGGTGTCAAGTATTGGTAAAGGATCTGTACTGCTAAACTGTGTAGCAAGGGTCAGGTCATAATAATGGTTCATGACTACAGTCCAGACTTCATTTGGTATACTAGCACCAAAAAAAGGGTGGAGAGCATGCTTTACAATGAAAAATGGGCATAATACTCCCAAAATCAGGGTTCATTAATAATTCAGCATGGTGAAAATTTTATCTAATATATCGCTGAAGATAATTTTTACAATTTTTGCAAACAACACAAACAAGCTATATAATATTACAAATGACATATCACAATTTCAATAGCAACAAGAACAACTCACGAATATCACATAAAACTGGAGAAAATCACAAGATCGTGCATTATGGACTGGGCTAAATGGTTTGGACTCGAAAAATCATAGAACTCAGAGAGCACGAAGAAAACAAGTGATTTGGCACTTCAAGGCCCATCCAAGGCTATAATGTTACTACAATTCAACAGCAATGTCTTCTACCATAAACAAAATGGTGTACCCTTCCCTTGGTCAACTAGCTATCACAAGCACCCCCAACACTAGGAATAGGTTTTCTCCCCTTTCATTTTCATCTCCATGTTCCACAAACCTGCTTCTTAATATAACCTCATCCTTCAAAAGCACAAAGAAATATTGGCCTTAAACAGCTAGACATGTTATAAACAATAAAGAAAAGCAGTTGATTTTTCTAGACGTATAATCATTCCTCCATAAACCTCTTTTTTTTTAGGTACTTCTTGCCTTGGTTCTCTTTTCTCGTAAAGTTTAGGTAGAATAGCTAAGCTACTTTCATTTTTTCCGCTTTAATTTAATTAAAGATTTTCTGCAAAGTAGATGGAAAGCAAAAGGAGATCAATGAGATACTTAAAAAAGGTTCAACAGCTAAATTTTGATGGAATAAGCAAACAAAAATCATACGTTTATTGAATTAAATAAACTTAGACATAGTTTCAAAATTATTACATTAGCAATAATTTAAATAAACTTCCTTCACTAAATAATGGTAATGAATCATATTCATATCACATACTGCTTGCAACTTATCTTGCCAAACTACTCTGAAATAATACAAGGTATTCTCCTTTATTTCAAGTTACTGTTGATGTTACAAAATTAAGTATATCTGGACCAAAAGAACCAACTAAATTATTATGTGACCAACAAACTGATCCAAAATTTAATTACTGGATTTTCTAATGCTTTGTTAAACACAGTAAATATATTTGCAAATTAGTAGGGAGCAACCTCAAAAAATGCCCATATTCAGAACCTACCTGGAAAATCAAGACAAGCCAAATTGGAGAGGGAGATGCCTGTTGACCTTGTAAACAAAAAGTATTTTACTCTCTCTTTTCAAGTCTAAATGGTTAGAAGAATAACTTGTTAGCTTACCCAATCTAGAACAACCTAGAAAACCATTAGACCAAGTCAAGGAAGCTTGGGTCTGAATCTTGGGTCTGAAAGCACAAGCCTTAATTGACTTTTGAAACAATGGAAAACAAGTTTTTCATCACTTTCTATGTGACAACAATATTCATCAACAATTTGTATTTGCATTAAATTAGAATTGTAAAAGAATTCAAATAGTAAAGCCTTCCATGAGGCTAAGTTATCAAATAAAATAAAATATGAATACCATTTTCTCAGACACTTGCTCCTTTCACCAGCTGTCAGTTTGCTCCAGGCTGCAGAAACATGAATAAGTAAACAAGCCAAAGTTAAATCCCATGAAACTGTGAAAAAGCAAAGAAACTACAGAAGCAAAACATCAAACAGTATTTTTACAGTCCTCTCCTGCATATTGGGGTGGAATTCATAACACCACAAATTTGGACTCAAACACAGTCAATGACACATCCGCGGAAACTAGAAACACGCAATGACTAAACCTAATCCTAACAGCAGAGAGATAACAACAACAAATAACCCGATTTATCAAAAATATCAGCATATTTGAAAAGCAATGCCTCTTATAAAAAATGCGGAACAAATGATAACAGTAAAACAACACCCCCTTGTCAGTGCGCATACATACAATTGAAAGCCTCGTATGCTGATGATATGGCGTCACTAGTTTCCCTTTCGCCCATGCAAGGGACACTCGCTATAACATCACCGGTAGCAGGGTTTTGCACCTGATACCATAGAAAGAAGAAACCAGTGCAAGAATCATTCATTAAGGCATTTCATCAAACAGTAAGCATACATCAGAACAATCAGTAGAAAAAATCAAGAAAGCAAACAAAACCTGGATGGTTTTTCCATCGTACGCATCGATCCATTTCCCCCCGATGATCCCCTGCGTCTTCAAAAGCTTCGATTCCCTCAGCCGCGCCAAGGCCGCCTTCGGCTCCAAGGAACTCATCTGCGATCAAAGAAGAGACTCAAAACCCAATGAATTCCCATGAGAGAAGAGCAGAGAGAAGAGAAAAGGGATCCGAGAGCATTCATGGCGGCAGAGACAGCGGGGAGAAGAGACGAGGTGGAGGGATCGGAGCGATAAGCGCAGCATGGGCATCGAAATCCACTAGACGTTTCAGCGCACTCTCAGTCGGGGTTTGCTGAACTCTTGTGTGCCTTCGTTCTCTTTTTAACTGGACAATATAACGGTAATTTTTTTTTGGTTAAAAAAAATAACGGTAACATTTGGGTGTGAATTTGATTTTGCAATTTCCATATCTTGACCAAGATTTTTCTTGCCAAAAAAAAACTTAATAAAATAAAATAAAAGTAGTCAAAGATTATGTGAAATGATTGTTAAAAATATAAAAGGAATATACGAGGGAAAATTTTGGGTGTAGATTTGAGTTTGTGAATCTATGGGGATGTTTTTCTTTCTAAATATGTAAATTTAATAATTGTTAAAAACTTGGTTGTTTGTGAAATAATTGTGTAAAAAATGATTGCTAAACTATAAAAGGAATGTGATGGAAAAACTTGGGTGTGCTTTTCAAGTTTGTGAATTTAGGAAATATTTTTCTTGCCAAACAAATAAATTTAATAAGGTGGTTGTCTGTGAAGTGTTGATGTGAAATGATTGTTAAAATTTATATTTTCGGAAATTAGTTTGATTTATTTTATTTTATTTTTGAACCAAACAACAAGATATTATATCATCCTTGCCGCTCGCTTGGTGGAACACCTTAAGCATGGCATTAGTTTTGAGAAAAATGGGTGATTTGAATGATGTGGATAATTGTTAGGAGACAGTGTTTCACTCAAAATACCAAGCCAATGTAATCTTATGTGTTATATAGTTTTTGAATTGACAAATAATCGTTCATATATATATATTTTTTAATAAAATAATGGGTATAATTTAAGATGAGTTTTTTTTTTAAACCCGACAAAGACTCAAGATTAAATCACATAATTTAAAACATGAAAAGTAAATTATAGTGAAAAATCGCCAATGAAATAACAGTTTTTTTTTTTTTTTATTAACATACACTTTTTATTATTATATCTCAATTACGTATTAAAAAAAAATCAAATTCAGTCCGCTAAACCCAGAAAAATGAGTGCAAGTTCATTGATATTTTTTATATTCTTTTATTATTATTATTATTATTATTATTATTATCAATTTTTTTTTATAAAGTGGATAAACCACAAATGCATTGAAAGAGAGAGAGAGAGAGTACATATACAAAAAAACCCACAAAAGTAAGAAAATATTCATTGGAAGTGGAAACAAAAGAGAACAACAAAACGAGACAACTAGAAAGAGAGAGAGAGACTCCTCCTAGAAACAACAGCGCATTAAGAGCATCAATTAGCCGGAGATTTCATTATGCCCGTTAGGATCCATCTTTTCATGTGAAGGGGGTGCTGAAAACTGGATACAGCGTCTAATCGCAGCAATAGACTCTTCTAGCCTGTGCATTTCCCTAGCTGGAACTGCTGGAATCCAAGAGGGGTACATGTAATAAATTTTCAAAAATAAAGTAAGCAGAGAATTAAATATTGAATTGAAAGCACAATTATTTCTAACAAGCTAAATTTGCAACAAAACCACTCACGCAACTAACGAACAAGGAAGTCTAAGATGAGGACCAAGCTCTCAATACCATCTGACCCATAGGTCCAAGTAGGACGATGTAGCACACGGGAAAGAAAAAAAGAGATCAAGACGGTCCCAAAGGTCCTTGACCAAAAGGCACCTAAAAAACAAGTAATCAATAGAATCAACCTCAGAGCAACATATATGATAGGTTGTCGTAGGGAGTTTATTGCATCACCAGGCGAAAAGGGTGTCACAAGTGAGGATCTTCTTATTCCAGACTATCCAAGTGGAAGCAGCTATTTTCCGGGGGACGAAGCGCTTGAAGATCACAGGGGTGACACTACATCTCATCCCTCTATCAATTAGGAATCTATAGAAGGACCTGATAGTAAAGGAACCGTCTGCCCTCAACTTCTAAGCTTTTCGATTAAAATCATCCCCATTCGCAGAAATGATTCTGGATCTGACCTTGGTTAAGACCAGATCAATCCTCATATCATCATAAGGGAGATCAAGAATCACATCCCCAATAGTCACAAAAGGAGAAGTAGTCAGCCGAAATTTCTCCCTCCAGCTGTATATGGGTGCACATCCATCGTATCAGTTGTCTAGCTTAAAAAATGTAGAGCACCGTTCCCAATAGAGAAGCGAAGACAAGCTTTAAAAGCTTCCAGTGACGGGAAAAGTCCTTGCCGGAAGAAGGAACTATAATGGTTACGAGTCAACCAAAGGTTCCACCTCGGGTGCTGATGGAAATAATCATGAAGAAGAAGAACCGAGCCGCACCAAGACGCATCATTCAAGACTTTCCACCACCATTTCCCAAGAAAAGCACTATTGAATTCAGCCCTGCTAGCCGTCAAAATGACCAAATCATCTGCATATTGAAGATGACAAACATTACCATGCCTGCTAAGAGGGATACCGTACAGAACATGAGAATCCAGAGCATTATTGAACATAGCACTAAGCATGCCCACCGCAAGATTAAAAAGCAAAGGTGACTGGGGTTTACCCTGACTCAAATTGTCACGCCCCAACCTACGGGCCCAAGGGACACAACAACCGCCCCAACAATCAAAGGAGGGATACCCCTAGGGGTGTAATCGATCGAGTTTGAGCCGAACAGCAAGCTACTCGAGCTCGAGCTCGAGCTCAGTTAAAAACTCGTTGCTCAATACTCGGCTAGAACTCGATCGAGTTTTATTTTTGTAACTTGAGTTCATCTCGATACATAAATCGAGTTACTCAAACTCACTCGATTAAGCTCGATAAAAGCTAATGAATTCGATTTGATCATAGATAATTTTATACTCGAACTCGAATTCGGTCTCGGGCTCGAGCTCGTACTCAATTATATATATAAAACAAACTAACATATAATATATATACACACAAATACAACTACTCGATTAAGTTCACAAGCATTCGAGTCAAGATTAAGATGCTTGAACTCGGCTCGCTCGACTACTTGAGCTACTTGAGCTCGAGCTCGACTCGACCCTAAGCGAGTAGAGTTCGAGCTTTCTCTGAATCGAACTCAAGTAGCTTGCGAGTAGTAGTGTATCATTTACACCCCTAGATATCCCACCACTCAACCCTCGAGTCGCCGCAAGGCTGACAAAATACCTGAAACAACAACCCTAAACAAAATATGCAAAACAAAAAGTTTAAAAGTACACAAGGGAAGCATCAACAACATGACCTGATAGCAAGGTTTCAAGAACAAGTACAACAAAGTTTCCAAGAAATTAGACAAACATACAAACCAATCATTCACCATAAAACATATAAATCAAATAAAGTTTTAAATACAAGTATAACAACTTAATAACATGGTTTTCAAATAAGTAATCATAATACTTGTGCCAAATCAAAGTTATGGGAGACTGCTCTCCTAAGAGTGACAGCTTGGCTTCACGCCCTCACCACAAAATTCAAGATGACAAACAAAGAAAAATACAATAAGATGAATCTCAACTCAAAAGCAAGGAAACAATAATTCAAAAGAATACACAACTCCCAACACACATACCCAATATGAAATGGTCTAAAAACCTCTCCAAACCTTCACCGTTGCTGCGGCTAGGCTTAGAGCCGCCAAGGTACTCATGTCCTTAATGTTGACCCATCGGTTTACCGTATGGTGCCTCCGACTCCCCGATGACATTAAATCAAGGCTCTACACTCCCACCTGAACTTGACCAATGAAAGATCAGCCGGTCTACTACACCACCTCTACAAGGCTAGCCATAGAGACAACCTACTGCAGTAGGATACCACCATACAAACTAAATAATATAAGTATACTCCACATGGAGTCCAATAACCAGCACAAAACTTAATAATCGAGAATCACTGTCATTTCCACAAGGAAATGATGAACATACAAGCATGTCCAAAGTTTTTAACACAAATCAATTCACAACTTACAAATCAAGTATCAATCCGAAAATCCTTTCCTTTGAATAATATTACTTTACAAACATGAAGCATCAATAAATAATCTCATTTCAAGGCAATAAACATCTCGATTCAAATATATAAGCCAACAAGACCTTACTCAAGCAATATAGTATATATTTAGGTAATTTCTTAGTAAAATTATGCATAATTAATCCCACTCACAACTTTGATGATTTAACTTCCCCGGACGCTAATCCTCTGCTAGCTTCTTACCTCGAGCCAAAGCACAACAAAACACCAACAAGATTTAGCGAAAATAAATCAAACAATGAACCCCTAAGTCTCTCTAACAAATAACCCTAAATAGATCATAGAGTTGGCTCAAAGCTAGGTCTAAAGATTACCAATGAATTCTTAAGAGTTTGAGCTTCACTCTAATCCAAATAAATCAAAGAAACAACTAAAGCTTATCGGTACTACAGTAAACTCTGGATTGCTACAGTAAATTTGACCCTTACATAGATTTTCTCCCGATTTACATCATCAAACAATGAAAATTCTTTACAATCATCCACCACAAAGAATCACAAGATCAAGGGCTTCAATTTAAGCCCATAAACATCCACAAACAAGTAAAAATCTAGGATTTGTTCTAGGTTTTCAATGAATGTAAATACCATAAAATACAAACCAAATACGAAGTAAAATGTCGGATCAAAGCTTATACCGGATTCAAGAATATGAGAGAAGGATGTTTTGTGTGTTTGATTTGCCGGTGATGGATACCGGAAAAATTCTCTAGGGTTTAAGTGCTCAGCCAAAAGAAACAAAGAAAGAGGAAGAAGAAGAGAAGGAATTAATGAAGAATTCGTGCCACTACAGTAACAAAGTTGCTACAGTGTTGGGCTAAAAAACTACAATACTAAGTTGACTATAGCTCCAGTAAAAAACTGGTTATAACACAAACTACGTTGATATCTGACATAACCCTCTTGGAGCCATCGATAAGGATGGAGAGGTATACATCAAATTATTGTTTATCAATTCAAAGTTTGATTAAAAGTATACAGTCAAATTCTAAAATTTTATTAATGTTCTCACAAATTTTTCCCTTCCCCGTAAGATGAGCTTAATATTAAATGATAATTTAAAGAAATAATTTAACTATAGGAGAGAAAAGAATCAAAAACCTCAAAATCGGGAAATTAACAAGATGCCTTGTAAATAATTTATTTTAAAGAATATACAGCCCTAAGTTAGCCACTACTACTTTTTAAAAAAAATTTAAATAAAAATTAAAAATATAGTAATAATAATACTAAGTTGTAAAAAATATTTATAAAATAAATATAACACTTTAAATATTCTTAATTTATCTATTATCTTGGCTTTTAATAAATAACAAAAAGAGGAAAAATTTATGTATCATACCCAAATAATTAGAATTAACAGCTTATTAATGTTATATGGTTTTCCTAGGTATGTTTTTTTAAATATTAAAATTTTTACTGAGATAAAAGTCCTCATAAAAAATCACTTATTTATTAATTAATCTAAATGGTAAAAATAAAAAATAAAAAAATAAAGAAAAAAAATTAATTAATTAATTAATTAATTAACTAAAACCCGCCAGGTTGGACCGGCAACTTCCGCACGGAAAGAAGCGCGTTTTCTTTGTGTCCCTGTTGACCTTTCTGCCCCTTTCTTCTCGCGCGCCGGCCTTGAAATTAACTTCTCTTTTCTCTAGTCAAACCAAACGAAATTTAGAGAAAGAGAGCACGATGCTATAAGGATCCAAAGGCCTCTCCCCGCTTTCTCTCTCTCCATCCTCCTTGATTCCTCCTCCGAAGGTTCAGCGACTTTGATCCCAATTTTCTCTCGATTTCAACATCTTGATCTTCATCTTTGGTTTTTTTTGTGTTCTTTGATGAATAACAACGCTGCTGGTTCGAGCTCCGGCTCCGGGGACGCATCACCGGCCCGGAGGAACTCCAAGCGTCCCAAGTGTATCCGTCTATCCTTTTGTCTTCGTCGTTTTTGTTTTCTAGGGCTTAGTTCTTAGAGCATCGATTTTATATGCTGTTGGGATTTGATCTATTTCGATTATTTTGGTTTTGGTTTTGCTATTTTTAGATCTGGGATTGTTTTTATTGTTTGTTGACATGTGAGTTGCTCCCGTTGACCTGCAATTTTTTTTTTGTGGTTTTAATTGATTTAAATCTTGTTTGAATCACTAGTGAAAGGATTGCCCTTTTTAAAAAAAAAAAAAAAAAATTGTAGTTTTTAGCTGAAGCTCATCTGGGAAGTGTTTCTTGTTCTTGTGTTTTCAGATTCTAAGTTTACTCAACAAGAGCTTCCGGCTTGCAAGCCTATTCTTACGCCACAGTGGGTAAGCAAGAGCAAGTTGATGATTGAGCTCAATTTTGGTGATTTTGTTTGTGCTTGTTGATTCTGATGGTTGGTCTTCTTTCAGGTGATCTCTGTTTTCACGCTTGTTGGCATCATCTTCGTCCCTATTGGTGTTGCTGCGTTGCTTGCTTCGAATGATGTATGATTTGCATGAATATTGGTGTTATATGTTGAATTGGTGGTGATGGTTCTCATCTTCTTGTTTGCTAATATGAAGGATTTTTTTGTCTTCATAGGTTGTTGAGATTATTGATCGGTATGATGCTGATTGTGTACCGCAAAACATGACCAATAATAAGGTTGGATACATTCAGAATGATGCAATCGACAAAACTTGTACCCGAACAATCAAAGTGAGATTCCTGGCTATGTATTCAATATATATTTAATTTAACTGTAAATTAAAATTGGAACTCATGACATGATTTTCTAGATCTATTGTCTGACAAAAGTTTTAAGTAGAAACATCCTTGAACCGCTGGATCATTGTTGTTAATGTAGTTAATGAGGGTTGCTTTGTTTTGTTTTGTTTGGTTTTCAGGTGCCGAAGGATATGGATCAGCCAATTTATGTGTACTATCAGCTTGATAACTTCTACCAAAACCATAGGAGGTATCCTTCATTAATTCTTTTCAATGCAAATCTATTTGACTTCCTGTTTGCAAGTGAATTGAACCATATATCCCGGCATGTTATGTTTGACTCCACATAACAATAAATATATTCCAAACATTATTATATTTTCTCTAGTAGTTTATGAGAACATTTATAAATCCAAGACAAGTTAGTGAAGGGGCAATAAGAAACAGGACAGAATTGGTTTGCTTTGCAATTGATTGTCATAGTAACTGTAGATTGTGTTTTGCCCTTGCTTGAAACAAGCTTTAGAATCTAGACTAAACCTGATTTTTGTGAGCCTTCAAAAAAGTATATGGGAATCTATTTTGAAGAAAATTTCTTCCTTTTCTGACTTGATGGGTTTATTTAAGGTATGTGAAAAGTCGCAATGATGGACAACTGCGGGATAAAAGCAAAGAAAATGACACAAGTGGCTGTGATCCTGAAAAGACCACTTCTAATGGCGTCCCAATTGTTCCTTGTGGTCTCATAGCATGGAGTTTGTTCAATGATACGTATAGTTTCACCCGTGGCAACAAATCATTGACTGTGAACATGACGGACATATCCTGGAAGAGTGACAGAGACCATAAATTTGGAGATGACGTCTTCCCCAAGAACTTCCAGAATGGGAATCTCACTGGTGGTAAAAAGCTCGATGCAAACAAGCCGGTAAATCCCTTACCCATTTTCTGTAACTAACAGATGATTTCTATTTATTATCATATCTTCCTGTTGCATAAGTATTATTTTGAAGAAATATTAGGCACAAGGGATTTTATCACATTCCATTTCTAACTGTGCTATTTTCTTATCTTTTTCATGCTTAATTTCTTTTAGTGGGAAGCCATCTGCTAGGTATGCAATATCCAAGGTAGGCAGCTAGTTCGAATGGTTTTGCTTCACTCAGACTTCTTAGTCTGATGAACAGTATGATAAAACTTTGTCTGTTGAATGCCCAATCTAACTTGTCTGGTTATTTTATTAGTGTATGTGCCTATATGGATTATTACCTTGAAAAGTGAGTGCTTAACATAATGGAAATATTTATCTGCTTTTCTTTTGCTTTGAACAGCTGAGTCAGCAGGAGGATCTCATTGTTTGGATGCGAACTGCTGCTCTTCCCACATTTAGGAAGTTGTATGGGAGAATTGAGGTGGATCTCAAGGAGAATGATACCATCACAGTGACACTGAAAAACTATTACAACACCTACAGTTTTAGTGGCAAGAAGAAATTGGTGCTGTCCACTACAAGCTGGCTTGGTGGAAAGAATAATTTTCTTGGCATCGCATATCTTACTGTTGGTGGATTATGCTTTTTCTTAGCAACAACCTTCACTGTGGTATACTTGGTAAAACCAAGGTAAATTCTTTTACAATTTTCCATCTGAATATTTTCACTTGACGATAGGATTTTAGCCAATGCATGAATAGATTCCTTTAGTTATTCTTCAAGAGAAGTGTTCTACACAATAAACATGTGTTTTGCAGGCAGATTTAACAAAAAAGAGTAATGCTATTTGGGCTGAACATGTTGCCCAAATAATGTTACCGAATGATGTGGACATCTAGTTAGCGTCCACATCATCATCATCTTTTAAAAGAAGAAACAAAACCTAGGCTGCGCCCCCACAGTCCCCTCGCCGCCGTCTCTTGTCCTCCAATATGCATTAAATTCATCCAGTTCCACTCATGTCATGCCGCATGACGCCATGCTTGCTGCCTTCCCTTCTCTTCTGCTCGCACCCTTGCCTCTGCCTCTCCCACTATTCACATTGCCATGACCCTTGAAGCGGCCTTCCTTTTCCTTGCCACCTCCCTACGCTGCCATTTAAAATCCACAAATTTCCCTCTTGGATCAATCTTAAGCTTAACAAATTGTAATTTAGTCAAATTGTTGGTGTAAGATTTGATTTACTTATTTGAATTACTTGCATGCCAAATATAAAACTCAAAGTATAATGGTGTATACATTTTGGAAACCCAAGACCTTGCTTGCTTGTTTGGGAGAACTTTTTCCTTTGACTTAATTAATATCAATTAAAATAAAAATTATAAATTATAAATTTCTAATTAATGCGGTATATTTATTAATGTAAATTTTCTTCATATTTAATTATTAACTATATTTATTTAAATGATTAAAATATTGGTGGGCTAATCCAACTTGGCCTTTTTAGCAATCCTTGCTTTTCATGTCCTGACAACTTGGAATGTGGTAGGGTTTGGAAAAGTGTTTTCCTTTATCCATTTTAGGGAAATGCTTCTAGTTATTTATATGTATAAAGGGTGGGGAAGGAAATTGAGCAAAAACAATATTTCCATTTCCATGATTTGGGTAATTTTGAGATTCCTCTTTTTGACCAAGTTGGCCATTAAGGATAGTATCTTGCTTTTGTTATAGACCTGCAAAATAATGAAGTTTGAGCATATGGGAGCATCCAAATACCATACACTGCCCAAGTTCTTAATTTTCATGGATTCGAAATAATTAGCTCGGAAAAGGAGGTTTTCTTTTGCCCCACTGATATCTAAATGCCAATTATTAATCTTATGCCAAGAGTAGTTGGATTGATATTTACAAACTACCAAATTAATCGATATACGTTTCCAGTTCTTTTACAAACCTTGTTTCATTAACGCCAGTGACATACATTATGACTTAGTAAAGTATGATTTTTCAATATGCTCGCCATTGCCACATTGAATATGCACTTCTTTGCATTTACAATTTAAACGAATATTCATGTTTGGCAAAATTAGTTTTCTATTTTCTTAACCCTAAAAAGCTGGTGAGACTAAGTACTGAAGCCACCGCTAACATTATTTCTTCCCTCTGACATTCTAAATTCATACCTTTTGGATTTCCTTTTTGCAGAAAACTGGGAGACCCTTCTTATCTGTCATGGAATAGAAACACTGGAGGCCGCTAACAAATAGATCTTTCTGAGTTACCAAAAGACAGGATGCCTGTTTGTGTATGTCTTCACAGATTTACCTTGTTTTGCATGTATGATTTGGGCCTAGTTCCTTGCCTAAGGTAGTTTGTTACTTTTTGGTTCTTTCGAGCTTGTTTTATGTGGAAAATAAAACTTGACTAAATGCATGTACATTACAGCGTAAAAATTGTACTATTTACCCAATAATTTCAGGGGCATTACTTTCAGCAATCTAGGAATATTAACTTGTTTGTAACACTATAAATACCAGACCGGTACCGTGAGATAATCTGCTTGAGGAATGCTTGGCCTGAATTTAATTGATTTCATCTGTTTTTCCCCTTTCATGAGAACCATTTAATTAATTACCATTACACCACTAGCTTTTGTTGTATTACTTATGTCTATGATTATATTATTAAAAACATTATTCTCATGTGTTAATGCATTTTTTTTTCGTTTGTGTATTTTCATCCCAAATGATAATAATTTCTTAAATATTTTGAGACTTGATAGGATAAAATTATACCTTATGGCAAAATCAATAATTTTAAAAAGTGATGAACATGATTCATGAATCTAAATATAAAGTTATTAAAAAAAAAAAAAATCAACAGTGAGCAAATTAAAATGTTAAAAAATGATCTTTGTCCCGCTGTCTTTAGAGCCATCCGGGATCCGATACAATCCAAATCACCTGCCAATGTATCTGATAGCTAATGAAACCTCGCTGTTCTAAATTCAGGTAAACAAGACAACCCTAGTAATGCCGTTGTAAATTGGGCACTCCCCTTTGAGCAAAGTGGGGCATAGGGAGATGGGATCATGAGAACACTCCCCATCAAATAAATAACACTGCATAGCAATCAAAGTTTGGCTTGCATTTACAGAATTTCACATAAAGGACAAGAAGCCTACTCACTACTATGCTGTAAAACTCTTGATGCCCAAGGAGAAGACATGCTCTGGAAACACTTCATGAATAACCATGGATCAAAAGATAAATCTGGAATTACTGGTTTAAACACACGTTCAGCTCAGCTTGAGGGCTGGCGAGCACGTTTCAAAGTGTTGTAACCAAGATTCAGATCACCAGAAGACAACTTGGCTGAAATCGAAGTTTTGTAGGCCTCGGCCATGGCATTTGTAGTCTCAGAGAGATCGGTCTTCATTGTGGAGATGGTGGACTCCATGTACTCCTTGTACTTAGAAACCATGTCAATCAGTGCTAAGAGTTCATGAGCACACACTTGTGTTTCTTCATCGCTTTCTTTGACCGCAAATTCAAGCTTTCTTTCAGAATCCTGCAGATAATGTAGAGAAGTTCGTTATCCCTTCAATCATGTCTCATGCTAAGGAATGTCAAGCAATGGAGGAGCTGCTTATCTGAGAGCTTAAATAGGATAAGAAAAAAAAAAAGAGAATATACCCTCAGAAAATCTTCAGCTTCTTTTTCAACAGTCTCTAGTTGGTGCTCTCTCGCCCTAAATTCTGCCTTGATTTTTTCAGCTTCAGCTGCACATTCAGATGCATGGTCTTCCATAGCCTTCCTTATCAAATTCATCTTGGTTTCATACTGTAAAAAAACACATTATAGCTAACCTGATCTCACACTGAAATAAAAGAACACATTATAGCTAACAAGCTTTTAGAAAATATTAGTTTAGACTTACCAAACCTATCCACATACTAAAGTAGCAGTACTTGTGTCATATGTCTCAGAAATTAGAGATGTAGAATGAAAGAGAAACTTCTTGCTCTAACAAATTGAGAAATTAAAATGCTTCTACACCACACATTTCAAGCAATGGATAGAGTTTATGGCATTAAGGTTGAGGCTGCTTGTCAAAATAATCATTATAACTTGTTTTATGTCTACTTTACCATCCTTAATAAAAGAAGTCATGCCCAATAAAGAAGAGAAGATCAATTTACTATAAGAACTCTTGGATGCACATTTTTTAATGGAAAAAAAGATCAATCCCTTCAATCCCTTCATTCCAATGGCTCTCTCTATGCAATGCATAGTATAGAACTAGGTCAGCATAAGATTCAAAATGATTGCTAATTTTGGGTTTAATATTCAACATCAAGTATTTCTTGAAATATTCTGGCCATATTTGACTTCAAAATCATGCTTTTCTTGAAATAATCAACAAACAATTTATGCCCAAGTGACTATCAACTAGGAATTTGAATATTAAATACTATACTTTAAAATTCTCTAGGTGTAAGACAAGGTGTACCTCATCAATTTTGGCCTGTAAACCAGCAAGTTGATCTTTCTTTTCCTCAAGAATTTTAGTGTTCTGCTCAGTTTGTTGTTGCAGGGCAATTAACTCCTCGAACTTCAAAAGAGATGATTTCTTCGTATCTTCTGCAAGAGCATTCAGAGCAGGTTTAACAGTAGTTTTGTAATCAATTCCCAACACCTTAGATGGTGAGGATCCTTCAGCACTCAGAACATATTGGATGTCATTCCCAAGCTTTAACCTGGAAAAAAGACCAAAGAATAAGATTAGAAGATACCTTATAATATCTTAATAATCATGAACTAACATATCAAGGACAGGTTTTATAGATGTTTAAAATGCTAGCAATTGTTTTGCTTTATGGGAATCCAACATCATGCAACCACAAAGCTAGTATCCCCCGAAGTATGTTGTAAGAGTAGAAAACAAAAAATCAAAATAGACATGGAGATAAAAGAAAACCAAGATTAGGATATTTTCATCATCCATTTCAAAAGTATAAAAGAAATATCAAACTTTAATGTTATCTCCTAAATCCATGTTACCCATATGCAAGCACTAATATTCACAATTACAAACCTTATTTTCATCACAACCTATCAGGCCAGATTGCCTTTAAGGAAATCAAAACACTATAATACCAGAAGCCTCTCAATTCTAGAAACAGTTAACATAAAATGCTTGAAGAAGAGAATTAAATAAGTAGGAAAGATTCAAAATTGTCTCCTACATTCACATTACACAAACGCAAGAACTAATTTCAACTATTCTTTTATACCAACCCTATCAAGTTGAATTAATTTTAAAAAGACCAAAAACAATATTGCACCAGAAACCTCTCAACTATAAACAACTGACATAAGCTAAGCTAACTGGAGAGAAGACTTGGATCACTGGAATTTGCAAAGCAAATGAAGTTATAGAAGCAAACATAAGATCCTCTACCCAACATCAAAGCAAAATCCACAGAAGAGCACTGACAAGCAAAATCCACATTAAGCAGATGCCAGTTTCAGTATATAACTCAGTATCATTGAGCATGGGCATAGAATGGAAAGAAGATAAGGAAAAGAGAGGGTTTTACTTTCTAATTGCCTGATTGCATTGTTCCGCCAAAGCCTCCATCTCCTTGAATTTACGCCCTGCTGCAGCCTCCAGTTCCAGTGCCCTCTCCTCCATTGTTGACAACCCATTCTCAGACTCAGCGATATCCCTCTCAACAGCCTGCATCTCCCTTCTCATCCTCTCTGCATCCCTCGCGCTTACAGCCTGCCCATCAACCCTCTTCTTCAGCTCCTCATTCTCCTCCTTCATTCTCCGGATCTCACCCTCCTTTGCTGCCAGCTCTCGCTCCCAATCCCCCAGCGACCGCTCGAGCGAGGCCACTTTGGCGCCGAAGCTATCCACAACGGCGCGGAACTTGTTCACGTCCTCAGTCAGCAAACCTTTCTCACTCTCAAGAGCCTGGCGGCGTGAGGGGCCGGAGGTGAGTGCCCGGAGTTTCTCCTGGAGGTCGGTGGACTCCTTCTCCAAAGAATCAACGACAGAGGCGGCGTTCTTGGCTTGGTGTTCGGCTTTCTGGAGGTACTCAGCGTCTAGGGCCAAAACAGCGTCATCATCGCCGGAGATGAAGAGGGAATAGCTATGGGAGAGAAAGAGAAGGAGATCGTTGGGAGAGGGTGAGTCAGAGGGGCAAGATGAGAGGAAGTCGGAGTAGCGGGCGAGCTGGCAGAGCCAGTGAAGGGCAGAGAGAAGGGGAGGCCACGAATGGGGCGTACCGGGGGCCTTGAGTGCCGATCGTGGGAGCTTGATAGGGCAACGAAGAAGGCGGAGAAGGAGCAAGAGGTCATCATCGAGGGATTCGTTAGAGAAGGGGAAATCGAGGCGAGAGAGGAGGAATTTTAGGGTTTCAGTGATCTCACGAGCAGAGGGTAGCGGTGGCTTGAGGGAGAATGGGGCGGAGAGGGAGGAGAGGTAGGAATTAATGGATCGGAGAGCGGCGGATTGGGAGGCTCGATCAGTGAGGAGGGCGGATGGAGCGACGGACCCTCGGCCGCCGACGGAGGAGGGGCGGCTGCTGCAGAGACTGGCGTCGGAGTCTCGCCGTCCGGCGGCGAACGAACTGGCATCGAAGGGCATGGGGCGCTCGGAGACTCCATTGGAGACCCGCGGCACGATCCTTCTCCGTCCGCCGCCACCACCACCACCACCACCGCCACCGCGCATCGCTTCGTGGTTTCAAATTTTCGGTTTTGAAATCGAAAGCGGGTTCTAATTTATAATAATTAGTAATTAGACTATTTTTTAAAAAATTTAAAAATAAATGGAAATGTTTTTTAACAGAGGTGGCGAAATGAATTTTTTTTTTTTACCCTTATGAATTAAAAAAGAAAATAACATTTTGCTTTAAAGGAAAATTAATTTGGCAGCTCTAACTATAACATAAAATCATATATTTTATTATTATTATTTTTAAATGGATTAAATTGTATAGTTATTGTCATGTCTCATTTTTGAATGCATAGCGTTTCAAATAAAAAATCTTAGAGAAGATAATAACCATATATTACTTAATGTAAATGTTTAAATTAAAAAATTTAATTAATTATATAAAAATATTTATATCAATAATGTCAGTACTTTTTAAAACATTATTAATTTTTTATTAAAATAATTAAATTGTACAAAAAAAAGCTATCATATATAATAACTGCACACACCAATGCAACACACTCTAGACATTATTTAAAAAATAAAATAAAATAATATTAATATGTTACTTTTTCCCTAATTAAAAATTAAGAGTTGATTAGTGATTAACATATTTAAAAAAACTATTACCTAACAAATAAGTGGTAATGCAATTAATATTTATGCTGAAACTCTTTTTCAAAACATTAATGAAAGTTTTCAGAACATCTATAAAAATTTGGAGTGTGTGCAAATGATTTATCTATATTATTAAAAATATATATGTATATCGTAAAAAAAAATTATTATTGGTTTAATATAAAAAAAAAAAAGTGTTTTTCACATGTATATTCAAGGAGAAGGTCCCCACATTTTGTAGTTTGTACTTTAAAAAATATACAAATGAAGTACAAACTGGATTTTACACGTGGCAAAATATGAGTGGTAGATTTATGTGTTTGTAACATTGTAGCGATCCCCATTTAGAGCACCTCCCACATGCTTTCCCCCATCTCCGTCTTGATGCTTTCCTTTGTTGTCTTCCCAGCGTCCACAGTGGAATCCTCGGAGCTCAGTCTAATATATACTGTGAAGAGTTCAACTGCAAAGGTCCATTGCCATCCATGATGTCTCTATCTCTGCCAATACACCATCTCCTCCTCCCAAAACCCAGACTTGTTTGGAAGCCATCATCCAAAGGTTTGCTTGCTTTCTCTCTCAGTATCAGTTCATCTGTTTATCTTCTTTTGTTGTTGTCTTTTTTGTGTTTAGTAGATTTGAGAGCATTTCATGTCCCAATCCAAAATTGAAAACTTTGTCTATAAATATTGGTTTTTGTTCTTCTGAATAGTGTGTTTGGGTTTTGGATTGATTGCTGGGAAAAGAGCGAGTTTTCAAGTAAAGGTATGATGGAATTTGGTTCCCTTTGGTATTTGTATTCATGCATGAATTGAGAAAGAACTGGAAATCATGTTACAGTTTGCTAAGAGATCAGAAGATAGGATCAGGGAGGCATTGGCAAGAACACCAAAGGTTGAGCTTTCTGTTTCTTCTTATGACACGGCATGGGTGGCCATGGTGCCATCTCCGGAATTTTCAGAGTTTCCATGCTTTCCGAAGTTTGTTGATTGGATATTTTGGAAAATCAACAACCAGATGGCTCTTGGGGCCTTTATCATCTTCATCCCATGTCTTATCAAAGATGCTCTTTTGTCCACCTTGGCCTGTATACTTGCTCTCAAGCGGTGGAATGCCGGTGAAGAGCACATCAAAAGAGGTATCTTGAACCCTAACAAGTATAAATTGTTTGCCTTTTTGCTTGCTGGTATGTAACTTGGAATTTGATTTCTATATTACAGGGTTGTGTTTTATTGGATCCAATTTTGTATTGGCTATTGATGAGCATTTGATTTCTCCTGTTGGCTTTAATATTATATTTCCCGGTTTGGTTGAATATGCCATTGATATGGAGTTGAAGCTCCCTGTCAAACAAAGTGACATAGATGCTGTTCTTTACCTCAGAAATTCAGAACTAGAAAGGTATATATATATATAAATATATATATTTCTCTTGTTTTAAGTCATCTGAATTGCTCTTTTGATAAGACTTTCTTTGTAATTGGCAATGCTTGCATAAGCATGTGTGCATCTCTCCAATCTTACTTTTGGGCATCGCATATATGATGGTCAATGAAAATACTGTGTTTACGATATTAATACTCTTTCATGCTGGTTTCAGATTTAATTCTAAGATAAAATTGGATGTTCTGTCTTATGGTATACAGTAGATTTTGTTTGAGGATAGGAATCAGCAAACTCAAGGTTTTGAACTGCAAGACTGCAAGCCCTCGTTCAGTTATCTATCTAGATTATGATGTTCATAGTGTATATGCCCATTTTAGTTTCTTGTTTCTTTGGAGCAGTGATTCATCTATTTTATTTTGAAGAAGTAGACACACTCGAGAAGGGAAGAAAGCCTATCTGGCATATGTTGCAGAAGGGGTGGGAAAGTTACTGGATTGGCAAGAAATTATGAAGTATCAAAAGAGCAATGGATCACTTTTTAACTCACCGTCAACTACTGCTGCTGCTATGATATACTCTCAGAATGCGAAAGCTCTAGAATACTTGCGCTCACTTGAACAGAAGTTTGGTGATTCAGGTAAATGCCACTAATGGGGTTTGTTCAGACTTGCAAAATAATTATAATTTTTTTGCTCATTCTCTGACTTAGGTATGTTTTGTTTCTCCATTTTTTATCAGTTCCTACATTACATCCTGTCAGCATGCATGGCCAACTATGCATGATAGACAATTTTGAGAAGTTTGGAATCTCTCAACATTTTAGATATGAAATAAAGAGCATTTTGGACCAAACATACAGGTGGTAGTCCAAGACCATGCTTCTGGTGCATCTTATAATTCTAATAAACTAGAAACTTGACTTGAGCCAGTTTGCAGATGTTGGGTGCAGAAGGTTGAGGAATTGATGTCCAACATTAGCACTTGTGCACTTGCGTTTCGTCTTCTACGAATGAATGGATATGATGTCTCTTCTGGTGATTTTCCTTTCAGATGATTGTCCATTATATGATAACAGTTGTTTGTTTTTTCCGATTTGATTTGCTTGGGGCTTTGATCTCACTTGTTGATTCTGTGGTGCAGAGTATTTAGCCCAATATGATGAAAAAAGCACTTTTGATAATTCAATGGAAGGATACCTGAAAGATGTGAATGCTGTTTTAGAACTATATAAGGCTTCACAGGTCAAAATTTTTGCAGAAGAAAAAGTTCTTGATAAACTGAAATCCTGGACAAGCCATTTTTTAAGAGAGGAACTCTCCACTTATATGACAAATGATCACCGAAATGTTTTCAAGGAGGTGCACTCTTGATCTTTGCTTTTAAAGTTGGTTTTTCTAAATATGTTACTATTGTAATTCAGAAGAAAGACTATTTGAGGGGATTTTTTTTCCTAGTATAGAAACAGAAACTGAAACTGAAAATTGAGACCCTCTGCTTTTAGGTTGATTATGCTCTTAAGTTTCCCTTCTATGCTAATTTGGATCGTCTAGAGCACAAGAAAAATATTGAGCAGTGTTATATTGAAGACTTTCAGATTCTCAAAACTGCATACATGTAAGTTTTATTTGTAAACAGTTAAAATGGTAATATGTGTTTTGAGCATGCATTTAATTTGTATCAATCCTTCTCCAAACTAGTTCACATGGAGTTGATAAGAAAGACATTTTAGAATTGGCACTGGACGAATTCCAAATTTGTCGATCCATTTACCAGAAAGAAATCAAAGATCTTGAGAGGTCTGTGTGTTTGTTTCATGCAGAAACCCATTTTTCATCCGACTATTGATGTATGATGTTTCCCTTAATGTATACAGGTGGGCCAAGGAAAATAAGTTAGATCAGCTAAAATTCGCCCGGCAGAAAGTAGCATACTGTTACCTCTCAGCTGCAGCCACAATTTTCTCACCTGAAGCATCTGAAGCTCGCATGTCTTGGGCTAAAAATGGAGTTCTAACCACTGTAGTGGATGATTTCTTTGACATTGGAGGTTCTAGAGAAGAACTACAGAGTCTAATTTTGTTAGTTGAAAAGTATGGTTTAATTTGTTTATAAAAAAAAAAAAGAAGAATCTTTTGTTATGTACTTCACCATGCCTTTTGGAATTATATTCATAACAAATTTTTCAAGCACGCATGAATAATCAGTTTTCTTGATTCTTATGTAGGTGGGATGGAAATCATGAACAAATACATTGCTCTGAGCAAGTTAATATAATCTTTTCTGCTCTCCGAAGCACAATTAATGACCTTGGAACAAAGGCATCTACTTTACAGAACCGTAATGTTACTGATCATATGGTCAAAATTGTAAGACCTATGCCGTACATATTTTAATCCTGATATATTTTCATCATGAAAAGCTACAAGTGTTTGACATGGATTTATATGGTTTCTGGCAGTGGCTTAGTTTGGTGAACTCCATGATGGAAGAAGCAGAGTGGCTAAGGAACAATGCAGTACCGACTTTGGATGAATACATGGAAAATGGATATGTATCATTTGCATTAGGTCCCATCATTCTCCCTGCATTATATTTTGTTGGTCCGAAGCTTTCAGAGGATGTTGTCCAAGATCCTGAGTATCAAAATTTATACAGACTCGTGAGCACTTGCGGGCGACTCCTTAATGACATTCACAGTTTTGAGGTAAGACTTGATGTACTTTTACAATCATCCTTGAACAACCACCTGTTTTTTGAGTTGTTGAGACTGATAATTCTTTGAACAGAGAGAAGGGAAGGAAGGAAAATTGAACAGTGTAGCATTGCGCATCCTTCATAGCAATGGTTCTGTATCAGAAGAAGAAGCTAAGCGAGAGACGATGAATCTCATCAACTCGATCCGGTGTGAGCTGCTAAGAATGGTGTTGCAGAGCAAGTCAAGTGTTGTTCCAAGAACTTGCAAGGAATTCTTTTGGAACATGAGCAGAATACTGCACTTGTTTTATATGAGAACTGATGGATTCTCATCACCAAAAGAGATGATGAGTGCTGTGAATGCTGTGATTTATGAACCTCTTGATGTTAGCCATCTCTTGTCAAAAAGTGCATTGAAATTATGACTTGATATACATCTTTTTTTGAGTGTAAATTGTTAATGAATAAGTTTTCCTTGGTTTGTTTGGACACAGTTTTTGCATAGAGATTTATGAAATTTAGTTGATTATCTGTGAAAATTTTTAAGGTTTGAAATTATATCAAGAATATTTCAATAGTAATTGTAACTTTTCAATAACTAAGTGAATTTATTAACCGTAATTATACTAACTATTATGGCCACAAATTTACGTTGTTATGAAGAGTAATAATTTATTTTCTTCCTAAATGACAGAGGGTTCAATTTCTTTTTATCTCTATTGTTAAGAGTTGTAGTTTGTCCATTTTATTTATTTATTTATTTATTTTTATAACATGCTGGATAATCTGCTCAAAGTTAATCTCTCAATCTCTTTCTTAGCAAGGCATTCGTGTGTATTGAATATGTATGTAAGTGGTGAGTATAATTGTCTCTTTTGCTGTATTAAAATATTGTAAAAATTCCAAATTCCATTTTCCGATTTTATTATGATTTCATATATTAAAAACATTAAATGATTTATTTTATATCTTAAATGTAAATGCTTATTTTAAAAGTTTTGAAATGACTACAAATAAAACAGTAATGATTTTGCCCTGGCCTCGTTGCCAAGTGAGTTGCCACAAGGCTGTCCATAGTCATCATACATCAGACCATTGAAAGAGAGAGTTGAGATGATTAAAGGTTTTATTGGCATAAAATAAAATTTTCAACATTGAGTTGGAGTAAAATAGAAACATAACAAAACTATAATTTCTGACTTCAAGAATTTATTTATAACTTTTTTTTAATTATCAATAATAAAAATCATAAACATTTAAATTGCATTTATTCATGTATTTATTTATTTATTTTAAACAATCAAAAAGATTTTATATTCAATTTTTCTCAACCCTTTTTAATTTTCTCCTACTTCAATCACATTTTTTTTTTATTTTAAAAATATATTTAATTGTTTGAATATGGGAAAAAAAATGCGCTCACAATGTGTATATTGTAAGGAATATTATTATGCATTAAAAAATTGCAGCACGCTCACACTTGCATTTAATTAATATGAATCTCAGATCATATTTAGAAAAATAATATTTAACGAAGTTTGGTTTACTTTATTAAAAATGAGAACCGAATCTCACAGGTCGCAATAGTTTTTTCTTTTTTATTTTTCGCATGCAACAAGCGCTGTTAGTCAATGATCAGAGAGTCAATTATCTAATCTATGTATTCTCACACAATAATTCGAGGTGTGAATTATAAACCCAAACTCATAATCGGAGATCCATCATCACCACAATATCCAGCAAAATTCAAACTCAGAGATACAAAACTCAAACTTAGACACTTGAATAACTAACACACTCGTCGTCTTTGACAGTGGGCCAAGGTCACTGAGGTAAGAACCCATTTGCAAGTGGCAATAGTTCAAGGGTCACTTCCTATGTTTGTACCATTGGATTGTCAACCGCTGCTGCTGCCATGATATATACAGTTGCAAGAAACAGGTCGGTGATGATGATCACCCACACAGGCGGCTGCAAACCATCTCTCTTCTTGTATTCCTATAATCTCACACACTTAACTTCACTTTTACAAAACCCTAAGTATATATATATATACTAATACAACCCGGATCCGTTAACCTGGATCCATTATCTCAACACTCCCCCTCAAGGTGGGCGATAGATATCAATCATCCCCATCTTGTTGCATGATTTAACACATTCTTGAGGACCCAATCCTTTTGTTAAGCAATCTGCTAGTTGTTCGCCAGAGTGAACATGACTTAGTTTCAAAATCCCATCATCCAATCTCTCCTTAATGAAGAAGCGATCAATCTCAATATGCTTTGTGCGATCATGCTGTACGGGATTGTTAGCGATACTAATAGCTGATTGTTGTCACACCAGAGCTTCAATGCTTTACCTCTAAATAGTCGCAGTTCTGACAATAAACTCCGCATCCAAAGCATCTCACAAAGACTAGTTGCCATAGCCCTGTACTCAGCTTCAGCTGTAGACCGGGCAACCACCTCTTGTTTCTTGCTATGCCACGACACAAGGTTACCCCCAACAAAGACACAGTAACCTGAGGTAGATCTCCTGTCATCCAAGCAGTTTGCCCAATCAGCATCGCAATATCCTTCCACATCCAAGTGCCCATGACTCCTAAACCAAAGACCTTTCCCTGGACTTCCCTTCAAGTATCTTAGAATTCTGAATACTGCCTCCATATGCTCAACCCTGGGATCATGCATATACCTGCTCACTACGCTCACAGCATATGCAATATCAGGTCTTGTGTGGCATAAGTAGATAAGGCGACCAACAAGTCTCTGATAGCACTCCTTGCTCACCGAATTACCAGATTGAGCACACAACTTGTGATTTTGCTCAATCGGAGTGGAAGCTACTCGGCACCCTAGCATACCTGTTTCAGTGAGTAAGTCCAAAAAGTACTTCCTCTGAGAAAGCACTATTCCTCCAGAAGACCGTGCAATCTCAATACCAAGGAAATATCTCAATTGACCCAAGTCCTTAACTTCAAACTCTTTACCCAGCCTTCGTTTTAGGAGAGAGATCTCCTCAGCATCATCACCTGTAATAACAATATCATCCACATAGACAGCCAGAATTGTGACATGGGATTTGGAGTGCTTGTAAAAGACAGTGTGATCCCCACTACACTGCATATAACCCATACCACACACTACACGTCTAAACCTATCAAACCATGCCCTTGGAGATTGCTTCAACCCATATAAAGACTTCTTCAATCTACACACTTTTCCAACTGTCTGTGGAGTAGTAAAGCCAGGAGGAAGCTCCATATACACCTCCTCTTGTAGATCTCCACGCAAAAAGGCATTTTTGACGTCCAGCTGATGTAACGGCCAACCAAAGTTCACTGCACATGAGATCAAAGTTCTCACCGTGCTCATCTTTGCTACTGGGGCAAAGGTCTCATCATAGTCAATCCCATAGGTTTGACTATACCCCTTTGCAACTAGCCTCGCCTTGTACCTATCAATCTTCCCTTCAGGAGTTTGCTTCAGAGTGTACACCCACTTACAACCAACTGCCCTTTTTCCAGCTGGGAGAGATACAAGTTCCCAGGTCTCATTCTTCTCCAAGGCTTGGAGTTCCTCCCGCATAGCACCCTGCCACTTAGGATCCTGTTTTGCCACTCGCCAGTCATTCGGTATTGGCACTGACTGTAATGATGCAACAAAGGTTTTGTATGCAGGAGATAAGGAAGAATAAGAGACAAAGTTAGCAATATCATTCTCAAAGCCAAACCTAGCCGGAGGTTTTCCAGCATTGGCTCGAGATTCTCTACGTTGGGCAATAGGTAAATTAAGAGATGTAGAGACATTACCACCCGACTCAGAGGGAGACGGGGAAGACCCAGAGGAAGAAGGAACTGAGGAGAGGCCTGGGACAGTGGCATGCGTGGACTGGTCAGTAATCTCAATCATAGGGAGTGTGAGGTGCTGTTGTATCTCCGGCTGAAGCTTTACTTGCTCCGGCTGCAACTCTGTTTGCTTCCCCTGGACGCCTGTCTGAATTCCCCTTAAGTGCCTCCTTCTATACACCTTCAATTCTCTTTGTCCTCGTGTCAAGTCACTATCATCATTTTCATCTTGACACTCCCCCTGATCCATGTCATTTACAGGACATGGTATTAGCCCCACAATCACATCGCTACTATTCTCCCCCTCTCGACCAGTACCACCTGTGCCGGGAGAGAATTCTTCAAAGAGAGATGTCAAATCTGTCTTCTCACCATAAAAGGGTTCTGACTCTCTGAAGGTCACATCCATACTCACAAATAACCGACGCTCAGTTGGGCTCCAGCATTTATAACCTTTCTGGCTAGAGGAATACCCAACAAAGATACACTTCACAACTTGAGGATCTAACTTCCCTACCGAGGGCCTATGATCTCTGACAAAGCAGGTGCAACCAAACACCTTAGGAGGAATAATAAACTTGTTCTCACCTAGAAGCATCTCGCATGGTGTCTTAATTCCCAGCACCCGTGAAGGCATTCGATTAATGAGATAAGCTGCAGTCATTACTGCCTCACTCCATAGACTCTTTGGCACATTCATCGTGAGCATGATAGATCGTGCCACCTCCAGCAAATGTCTATTTTTGCGCTCGGCCACTCCATTTTGTGCAGGCGTATCTGGGCAAGTTGTTTGATGCAAGATCCCCTGAGTTGACAAGAAGGATGCAAAATCCTTATTAACATACTCAATTCCATTGTCAGTTCGTACAATCTGAACCTTTGCATTGAACTGAGTCTTCATACAGGCACAGAAGTCTTGAAAACACCAAAGCACCTCACTCTTGTGTTTCATCAAATAAATCCAAGTCATACGAGAATAACAATCAATGAAAGTCACAAACCACTTGAATCCACTAATTGAAAGAACTGGACAAGGTCCCCATACATCAGAATGAATAAGAGCAAAAGGTTCCACACTTCGGAGACCAATACTAGAATAAGTAGAGCGTGTATGCTTGCCAAACTCACAAGCATCACACACAAGTTTACTCCTATCTACCTTGTCCATTAATTCTGGTTGTAACCGACTTAAGCTATCAAAAGATAAGTGACCTAGACGACAATGTTGGAGTAGCACTGTAGCTTTTACTTCTTCACACACAGCAGCAGCAAGAGCAGCATCAACACCCCCCTGATCCAAGTACCAAAGTCCATCACGCCTGGTGCCAGTCCCAAGCCTCCTCCCGGTTCGCTTCTCCTGGAAAAAACATGATTCACGGTCAAAAGAGAACTCGACAGTCTAATTGATCAATAATGGAGCTAACTGAAAGAAGATTAACGGGGAATGAGGGAACATGCAGGACAGACGAGAGTGTAAGTGACGAGGTACATTTGACCGATCCAATCCCTTTAATGGGTTGAGAAGTCCCATCAGCAGTTTGGACAGTCTCATTATAAGGATGCCTATATGGTGAATATGATGCAAACTCACTACATGCACCAGTAATATGCCTAGATGCACCTGAGTCTACAATCCATTCTACATGCGATTTGTTTGTAGATGCAAGTGCCTGAGCCTGAATACCTGTGCCCGCATGGGCATAGTTGGCAAAGTTACCGAAAGCAGTGGTCATAGCAAGATCATGTGTGACCTGGCCCTTGGCCTTGGAGCTCTCAGTCTTTAGTTTTAACTGTCGCAACTCCTCCAACTCAGCAGCATCAGCAGCGGACATCTCAACAGTCTGACCCTCATCAGTAACAGCTAAGTTGGCTATAGGACCAGTACGACCTCTACCACGACCTCCTCTATGTGCACCTCTATAGGTCCCTCTGCCGCCACCTCGAGTGCGACCGCGACCAGGATTACGCGGTTGTGGGCAATTGAAATTGAGATGCCCTTTTCTCCCGCAGTTGTAGCACGATCTCTATCATCAATGACATGAACAGGAACTACCAACGCGGACCGAACAGGAGGTGATGTATCACCAGTCATCATCTTCAATCTAACCTCCTCTTGGGCCATCGCAGCAATAGCCTCCTCCATAGTGGGAAGGGAAGATTGATGACACATTGTGGCTCTCTTGTGCTCAAACTCTGCATTCAAGCCCTTCAAAAAATGAGTTACCCTCCTGCGCTCAATCCATTTCTTGCTCAAAGCTGCGCATGTAGTATCTGGGAATGCCAAGGGATCATAATGGTCCAAGTCAGACCAAAGGTGCTGCAGCTCAGCAGCATACTCCAAGACACTTTTCTCCCTTGTTTCAGATTCTCAATTTTTGTCTGAACCTCAACCATAAGCATCACATTCCCTGCTCCAGAATACATTTTGGCCAGCATCTTCCACATATCAGCCGCATTACGGATTGCCTCCACCATCCTAGCAATAGTCGGAGACATTGAACTCATCATCCATGCCACCACTAAAGAATTAGTGGTGCGCCAGGTCCTCCACTCGGCGCTCCCCTTGTCTACCGGCTCAACACAGGTTTCTTGCACATAATGCTCAAGCCCCTTTGTACTCAAGATCAAACTCGCCCTCCGAGACCAACTCAGATAATTCTTTGCCTCTTCTAGTTTCACATCATTCGGCATCAACTCCAATCTCTGCACCATCTCAGGCTGTTGCACAATTTCCCGATTGGATGAGGCAGATGTCTCACTCTTGGCTCTGAACATCCTCGCAAATTCCTCAAGAAGAACCTTCATATCTTGAGTTATGACTGGAGTCGCCATCACCAAGTCGTCCACAAATCAACAATTGGAGCTTCAACTCCAATGAAGAATTTCAGCCACTCAAATAATCAACCAATCATAAGAATGTCACCCCAAGAATTCCAGCCCACTAATCACAAGCCCACCAAGGAAACCAACTACTCAAATAAGAGATTGAAGAATTAATCTTCAAAGAACCATAATCACAAGCGCCCCATCAAATCCTTCCTTCAGATCATCCTTAACAACATGTCTCCACGCTGGTTTCTTTGCCAAAGTTGGTCAGATCTGAGAACAACATGATCTCTGTAGGCTAGCAATGGAGCCGCACCAACCTCGATGTCGAGCCGCACCAACCTCAATGTCTCCGGTGTCTCCCGTAGCTCTGATACCAAGTTGCAAGAAACAGGTCGGTGATGATGATCACCCACACAGGCGGCTGCAAACCATCTCTCTTCTTGTATTCCTATAATCTCACACACTTAACTTCACTTTTACAAAACCCTAAGTATATATATATATATATATATACTAATACAACCCGGATCCGTTAACATGGATCCGTTAACCTGGATAAATTATCTCAACATATACATACTCTTCAAAATGTTTGTGCTCATCAGTACTGAAATTTGGCAATTCAGGTAAATATATGCCACTACTGTGGCTTGTTCAGACTTGCAAAATAATTGGATTATTTTCTCATTTTCTGACTTAGATTTTTATTCTGTTTCTCCTTTTTTCATCAGTTCCTAAATTTCAAAATCCTTTGAGAATGCATACCCAACTATGTATGATAGACAAATTTGAGAAGTTTGGAATATGTTGACATTTTAGAAATGAAATAAAGAGCATTTTGGATCAAACGTACAGGTGGGATTGCAAGACAACGCTTTTCATTTATCTTATAATTCTAATGGACTAGAAACTTGAATTGAGCCAGTTTGCAGGGGTTGGGTGCAGAAGGATGAGGACTTTATGTCCAACGTTAGCACTTGTGCACTTGCCTGTCGTCTTCTTAGAATGGATGGATATGATGTCACTTCTGGTGATATTCCTCTTAAGATTATTGTCCATTATATGATTACAGTTGTTTTCAATTTGATTTACTTGGAGTTTTGATGTTACTTTGTTGGTTATGTGATGCAGAGTATTTAGCTCAATATGAAGAAAGAAACAGTGTTGATAATTCAATGGAAGGGTACAAGATAGATGTGAATGCTGTTCTTGAACTATTTAAGGCTTCACATGTTAAAATTTTCCCGCCAGAAGAAGTTCTTGATAAACTGAATTCCTGGACAAGCCATTTTTTAAGAGAGGAACTCTCCACTTTTATGACAAATGATCTCCAAAATGTTTTCAAAGAAGTATACTCTTGATCTTTGCTTTTAAAATCGGTTTTTCTAAATATGTTACTGATATAACTCAAAAGAAGTAATGACTGTTTTGATTAGAAGTTTTTCTAAGTATAGCAACAGAAACTGAAAATTGAACCCCTCTGCTGGTTTCAGGTTGATTATGCTCTAAAGTTTCCCTTGTATGCTAACTTGGATCGTCTAGAGCACAAGAGAAATATTGAGCAAAGCCGAATTGAAGACTTTCAGATTCTCAAAACTGCATGCATGTGAGTTTATCTGGTAAATATTCTACAATGGTAATATATGTGTTTTCAGCATGCATTTAACATGTATTAATCCTTCTTCAAACCAGTTCACATGGAGTTGATAAGAAAGATATCTTAGAATTGGCACTGGATGAGTTCAAAATGTGTCAATCCATTTACCAGAAAGAACTCACAGATCTTGAGAGGTTTGTGTTTGTTTGATGCACAACACCCATTTGTCATTCAACTATTGATGTGTAATGTTTCATTCTGTGTACACAGGTGGACCAAAGAAAATAAGTTGGATCAGTTAAAATTTGCCCGGCAGAAAGTAGCGTATTGCTATCTCGCAGCTTCAGGTACAGTTTTCTCACCTGATGCATTTGAAGCTCGCATTGCTTGTGCTAAAAATGGCATTCTCACCACGGTGGTCGATGATTTATTTGACATTGGAGGTTCTAGAGAAGAATTATTGAATCTTGTTTCACTGATTGAAAAGTATGATTTACTATGCATGAATTTTTTTTATAACAAGTTGTCAGATATATGCAAAAATAATCTGTTCTCTTGATTCTTTGGCAGGTGTGATGCAAATTAATATTATCTTTTCTGCTCTTCGAAAGCACAATTAATGAGCTTGGATCTAAGGCATCTGCTTTACGGAACCATGGAGATAGCCATGTTACTAATCAAATAGTCAAAATTGTAAGTCATGAATCAAATCTTGATCTTTGGCTGGGGAAGGATATAAAATACCAATTTTTCTATTGAGGGGAGGCAGTGCTATACATTTTCTATTGCTGATAATTTTCAGCAGGAAAAGATGCAGAAGTTTGACATTGATTTGCATGGTTTCTGGCAGTGGCTTAGTTTGTTGAAGTCCATGATGGAAGAGGCAGAGTGGCTAAGGAACAAGTCAGTACCTACTTTGGATGAATACATGGAAAATGGATATGTATCATTTGCACTGGGGCCGATCATTATCCCGGCACTATATTTTATTGTGCCAGATCTTCCAGAAGATATTGTCGATGATCCTGAGTATCAAAATTTATACAGACTAGTGAGCACTGGCGGCAGACTCCTTAACGACATTCACAGTTTGGAGGTAAGACTGAAGTAGTACTCTTCTTTGCTATTTTGAGTTTCTATTTTTGCCCTTAAACCGATGATTTGTCGACACTGATGATTCTTTGAGTAGAGAGGGAAGGAAGGGAAATTGAACAGTGTAGCATTGCGCATCCTTCATGGCAATAGTTCTGTTTCGGAAGAGGAGGCTAAGCGAGATACAATGAATCTCATTAACTCTACCAGGTGTGAACTGCTAAGAATGGTGCTGCAGAACAAGGCTAGTGTTGTTCCAAGAGCTTGCAAGGAATTCTTTTGGAACATGAGCAGAACAATGCACTTGATTTATTTGAGAACTGATGGATTCTCATCACCAAAAGAGATGGTGAGTGCTGTGAATGCTGTGATTTATGAACCTCTTGATGTAAGCCATCTTTTCTGAACAAGCCCATTGAAGCTATGACTTGATGTACGTCATTCTAAGTATAAAATTGTCAATGAAGAAAGTCCCTGAGATATATAGCTTGTTTGACTTGTTTCCTGATACTTTGTGATTGAATTGGAAAACCATACAAACAGTTTTATGTTCACCAACCTCATAAACACCTCAATCTTCTTTGAATTTTGTTAGCAAAGTCAATGATTTCTTTTTCCCTCTTCAGGAAGAATGATACTCTTGAGAATATTTTCTGATAATTATGATTTGCAATGGAGAAACATACAATCAGTTTGACGTTCACCAAATACACCCCTACAGCAATCTCGGTAATTTGTCAGAAAAGTCTGATTTTGTTTTTCTCCTCATGAACCAGAGGTTCCGCCATTTTTTTAATTCAGGCGAGCAGCAACATTGTCCTCCTTGGCAAGCCAATCCTGCACTGCAACAAGGTCGGGAAACACAGGCGCACCGGCTTGTCTCCAACTCTCCGCGTCCTTTGTCTTAAATCTGTCCAATAGCAGTGCATGCATCCCTAAGGTTTTAGCTGGTATGTAGTCTTTGCGCATGCTATCCCCGATATGCAGTACTTCTTCTGGCGCAACATTCCCAGCCATCTCCAGTGCAATCTCATAAATCCTGGGATCAGGTTTTTCTACACCTACCATGCCAGAGAACACACCAAAGTCCCACTCCGATCCCTGTTTCATTAATGGCAAGGTTATGGATCATCGAATGATTCATAAACGACAACAATTAGCAATAAAGTTCAATATTTATTTTATTGGCATTTCAATTATTAAGTGATGTATAAGTGGTAAATTTCCCAACAGAGTATGGCATTGATGACAAGGTTATGGGTAACACCAACAATTCATAAACGACAACAAATAGGAATAAAGCTCAATATTTGTTTTGTTGCATCTCAATTAAGCAAGTGGTGAATTTTCCCACAGAGTATGGCATAGCGAGCAATACCTTATTTAGTCCCAATGCAGGAAGAATAACATCTTGATATCGGTACTCTGCATTGCTAACAAGTCCAATAGTTAACCCCTTTTGGCGTGCCCATCTGAGGAAGGGTTGTGAGTCTGGAAATACTGAATATGGCGCAGAAGAACCAAATGATGAATATATTCGTTTGAACACCTTGTCAAATGTCTCATCATCGTACTCATACCCAGCCTGCAATATTCAAACACAAGAAAAATTACAAGAGAGCAAATATATTTTACAAAATGAAATGCACCCCTGAAGTTGCATTTGCCTTTACCTTCACAAAAGAGTCCTTGACACACGATCTCCACCAATCAACATTGGGCATTTTCGCGGCATATCCAAAACATGGATATCGTTTTGCCATGTCTGTATATGCAGTCTTAAAGCCTTCATGCATGCGCTTGTAATCGGGACAAGGCAACCCCACTGACTTGGCTGCCATGCAATAGTAATCTCCGAGTTCTCCTTTGTAAGCTATCAACGTTCCAGTAACATCAACAGTTATACACCTTAACTTCCGAAGGATTGACATTTTTGTGATTCAGACAATTGCTTCTTCAGAATCAAGCCTTCAATATCTGCTTATAATGTAATATTAGAATATGATTCATGAAAACTGGGGGACAATTCACCTCAGCATCTTGTGAGAAACAAACTCTTCATATCAAGGATGGAACTTTTTTATTTTATTGAAAAAAAGTATGATTACCAGTCAGTTTATACTAGGAATTCTCAAGCCACATCAAATTGATAATATGAAAATGAAGTTTCTTTTCAATCTAGATAGTAATGCAGTCTGTCAAATCACCCAATCACAACCCTAAATTTAAAGAAAAATAATAAGTTAAAAAGGCACAATCTTTCACCATACTTGGTGGGATTCAGGAAACCACAAACTCATATTAGACTGGACATACAACACCCGTACCTTAAGAAGTATGAATTTTCCATTCTCTTGTTGAAAACAGTATGATCACTGGCTCAAATTGATAAAAAATTAAGTTCATTTTCACTCCAATGGCATATAAAATCAAATGGTTGAGCCATCAATGAAACGCAATACATAGAAAGATCAGCATCAAATGCAGAATCAAAACCACTAGAAATCAGACAATGGGCCCAAATTCCAAATTGAAACAGCAAAAGACCATACCTTGACCAGATAAACCCCTTTCTCAAAACAGCACAAAAACATAGAACATCTGAGATCTAAACAAGAGAAACTTAAGATGAAGTAGATCAAAGCTAAAAACTTTAAAAATTGATAGGAAGATAAACTCAAACAGTAAGATCTGACTGCAATAAAACAGAGAAAAACACACGATATAAATCAAAGAAAAAGAGGGAGGATTGAGAAACTCACCAACCAAGGACCGATGCAAAGCAAAGCAGTGGGCTTTGGAGGCTCCAGGATTCGTGAGAAAAATCCAAACCGGGGAAGCGTACCCCTGGTTTTGTTTTCAGACAACATCTAATCTAAGCATATAAAGTTATAAACAAATACACAGATGCTGCCCTTTACTTCTCCGAAACCATTTGACACTGTAGTGTACTTTCTTTTCTTTCTTTTACTCTCTCCACATATATATATATAAATAATTTACATCCTTTGTGGCCGTTGAATTATTAGTAATTCAACAGTTGACATTTTTATCATACTGTTTTATATAATAATTAATGTATATATTATCGTAGTGGATACTATTTATCAATATTATCCATTAGATCAAAATCCAACGGCTGATAATGGACGTCTATAAATTTTTTATATATAAACATCTATAGAGGATTGGTTTTCATATATATATATATTATTTAATAATTAAAAAAATATATTTTTAAGTTTTATTTTATAAAACTACAGAGATTGTGAAATGTAATATAAATATCAATTATCTAAAAATTTATTAATCTTATTACATACACACCTAGAAGATATTAAATTTTTTCCCGTGTAATATTGGAGAGGAGGGACACAACACCTTATATAAAGGGCCCATCAAACCTATTTTAAATAGTATTTAGCTTGGTAACAGAATATTGTTACAAATATTAAAAACAGTACTTCTACACTGTCCTAACAATAGTAAAGCCAACTAATCACGATGTTTCCACTGCATGGATAGAGAAGTTTGAGGGTTGCCATTGAGAAACTCTCAACCATTAGTTGAAAGTTCTAATTAATTGAGTTTTTATGTATTTATTTTATTTTATTAATATAATGTGTACCAATCGGTAATTCTCAACCATTAGTTGAATGGAGCAGAACCTTGACCTTTGGGTTGAGAGAGAAATTAACTACCACCTTTTTAAATATTTGATAATAATAATAATAATAATAATTTTTTTAAAAAAGATTTATCAGTTGTGAAATTAACATAGCTGTTAACTCTGGACACAAGTGAATAATTGGTTAGAAAATGAATAAAATGTGGAAAAGTACATTTTGATAATAAGTAATAAATGGGTAAAAGTAAATTAGTGTATTAAATTTTAATAGAAGTAGTTATTTATTTATTTCATAAAAATGGTTTTTAAAATAAAATTAAATAAAAATAATAAATTAACTTTAGTGAAAAATTATTGGCTGAATGACAAACAAACCTCATGTTCCTTATATATATATATATATATTGTTTGTAACTGGTTTTTGATAAAGGAAAAGGCCCATGCCATCTTATGGTTGGATTCCACTTTGAAAGATATATCAGCTTTTCTTTGAATTATGATCCAGCTCAAAAGAATGTTTGGTTTCTTTTATTACTAGCTATAACTAGTTGTTACATATAAGTGATTATTTGATTTAATATAAAATCTTCACTTATATATAAGCGGATTTACATCTCACTCAATATTTCAATTACAGTGGAATTTGCCATAAATTGAAATGTAATAAACTAAATGATATCTACTCACCACTATATTCATTTTATATTTAATTATAAAAAAGTTAATAAAGTAAATTATATTTAAATTTAATTATAAAAATATTTTTAAGTAATAAAATTAAATAAAACTTAAATATTTTTATAATTTAATATTTATATGATTAAATTTTTTGTGACAAAAATAATTTTTATTAAAATATTATATTGTTTTAAAAATTAATCATAAAAATATTCTTAAGTAATAAAATTAAATAAATGTTAATTGTATAATTTAGTATTTATATAATTAAATATTTTTATATAATTTTGTTATAAAAATAATTATAAAAATTTTTTTAATTGAAAATATTATAAAAATAATTAATAGAGTAAGTTTTTTTAAAATTTAATTATTACAATTTTTAAATAATAAAATTAAATAAAATTTAAATATTTTTAAAATTAATTAATTTATTAATTATACTTAAATTAATTTTTATGAAGAGTAATAATAATAAATAATAATAATCTCATCATCCTACTTATATGATAATTATACATTTAAACTTACATCAAACTAAACAAATAAAAAGTAAATGTAATATTTTCGGTTACAGCAAATCAAACAAAAATGATGTAAGTTGAAATACATGATTTTTTACTTACGCAAATTTCACTTACATAAATGATTTGGCCAAGTGAAGAAAAAGTAACCCAAGCATTTGCAAAGGATTTTATATTTTTATTAGTACTTCTACCCATGATCCGATCCAGCATCAACTTTTTTAGTAGCATATGATTAGATGTAGTTGAAAATATACTGGATTTCTAATTAAGTCTATTTAAAATTGTTTGTATTTGAAATATAAGAGATTTAAATGCCACAGACACGGTTTGTTATGATGGTTTCATGGTAGTTATGACGGAACTAAGATGTGACTCATCCTCATCCGTTGGATTGCCTCAATTTAATGATTTTGAAAACAAAGGGTAACAATTTTTTAATGTAATTACCAACTTATCCATACATTATATAATAAACAAATAAAAAAATTTATAAACCCATGGTTAAGAATGATCTACGTTTTGTTTCCGTGATAGTTACTACGGAATGAAATCCACTGGATTGTTTTTCTTGGTTGGTAGTGGATTATAAAATTTTATATTTAGTTGAAAGGATTTATAAATATGGAATATCTATGATGAGGTTACCCCACCTTGGGTGACTATTAAGTTTTGTTAAATATAAAATACCCAATTAGATCTTGTTAATTATAAAATAAATAATTAACTATATATTTAATTAAGTTTATATATAATTAATTTAATATATGATTATTTTTTGTTACATTAAAATTTGGCTTATGTCTAATATTTATATTCAATATTTGACATTTATATTCAAAGATTTTTACTTTTTGTTTAAATAAAACATAGCTAAAAAAATTCATGACTAATTAAAAACATAATTTTTATTGAAATTCTAAATGCTAGATTTAGAACTATATCCAATTTAAATTGTAGTTTCAAATCCATCAAAATAAAATGAAAGAGTTTTAGCAACTACAGTCACCTTTTTAAATCCACCTAACCAAACTTATTTCAAAGAATTTTGTAATTCAAGCAATAAGAAGTTTTAAATACTACCAAACAAATACCGCTAGTTTTGGTTTTTAATGTTTTTAAGATGTAAAATAATTTTATTTCTTACATATAATTGAACTGATTATTAATTTACTAAATGGGTCAAATAAGTAATTAAGTTGTCAGTAAAAGTAAAGAGTTTTTTTTTTTTTTTAAAGATGGATAACTTCATCTTATTAAAATATATATAAACAGTATAGGGAAAAAAAACCTTCGCCCTAAAAATAAGGGAAACAATGATAGCGAAAGTAATTAAGAATTCCACTCTTTCACATTCTATCTAATCACTCCTTATATATATTCAAAGACAAATGCTTAAATAAAATCTATGGGAATTTAGTGTAGCCATATAAATTGGTTGGATGTAGACCTGTCCATGGGTCGGGCCAGGCCGGTTCGGGCTAAGTTTTTGTTCATAATTATTAAATTTCAAACTTGTTTAAACCCGGCCAAGCCCGAAAATCTGGGTCTTAACCCTTGCAAGAACCTGTCCAAATTTGATGACCTCTACCCAAAGCTCACTTAAGTCAATCCAAGTAGGGTTTTCATCAAATAATATATACGTTATAAAAATTTAACAATAATATTAATATGTGAATATGACCAAATATTATTCTACAAAATAATTAAAAATTAAAATACCAAATGCAAATATTTATTCAATTACAACAAGTAAAATTTAAACCATTATAATCAATGGCAATCAATAATAAATATATATTATATAAGTATATACAAAACTAATTAATAAATAATCAATGACAATTCAAACCATTATATATATATATATATGAGTATATACAAAACTAATTAATAATATATTTTATAATTCGGGCCGGGTTGAACCGGGTTAGGCTTTTAACAATGAAAACCAAATATGGCCCGTTTTTAAAATGAGTTTCTTTTTTTGTCTAAGGATCGGACATCATGCTTTATATATTTGTCCAAACCCTTCTATTTCTCGGATAGGCCTTCGGGCTTGAGCGGGTAGCCCAGCCCTTGGACAGGTCAAGTTGGATGTGACAAAACTATCTTTAAAATTATTTGAAGTTTATTTTTTCTTTGTCTTTATTAATTTTTTTAGTAATTGTATTATTTTTTAAATTATTTAGCTAGCTACCACTTTGAATAAATATGAAACCTTCAATCTACTAAAAAGACATTGAATACAACACTGCAATTATTTATGAGAAGACTTTGAACAATCATAATTGGCATTATATATATATATATACATATATATTTCCTTTTTAATAAATGAAAAAACTTTGTTTGATCTTCTTTGGTATATTTTGAAACATAATATTCCTTTCGATGTCGGCATGCACAAAAGACATAAATATATGTGACGGCCATCATTTTCACCTTTATATTAAAATTTAAACAAATATTGAATATGAATAATTTGTTTCTGCTGTAACTTTCCACCAATAATTCTGGTTCATATTTTTTTTCATTGTTTATAAATTTGGCTCTTGTTTTAATTAAAACAAAACACGAGAATGAAGCCGGTAATCCTAATCATAATAAGGAAATTAGAAGGAAAAAAAACCTATAGAATGAATGGAATGGGATATGGTTCTCAAACAACCATCTTTGTCTTTGTATCCACATGCTTGAGGGAATAATTAAGGAGATACATATGCCTAACTGATCAACTTGCACTTTATTATTTTTTGTGTGTTAGTGAATCAAATTAATGAATCAAGACAAAGAGCTCAAGACTTTGAAGTCTTGCATTGCGTTTGAACAAGGAGAGCCATACATGCATCTTGTTTATTGGATTCTTTTATTTTATCAAATTGAAAAAAAATCACCGATTCATGATTATTATTATTATTTTATTATTATTATTATTATTACTTTTTTGAGAGGTGGACTAGGCACTGCCAGGGATATGTGTGCATGAAAAATTCTCCTAAAGAGCCAAACTGTTAAGAAGTCGAACTCCCTTCCATTAATATTCAAACCAGGCATTCTTATAAAAATCAGTGATAGCAATGACTATAAAAACAAGAACCAGAGTTTAACCCATACCTTCTATTCACTTCAAATCAGACAAAACTCTCTCTATAAAAACTCTTGATCAGAGCGGTCTCCATTTCCCATGCAATAATATCAAGCTCACAAGTCACAAACATGGAAAGCTTGACCAAGACCTCTCTTTCTCTTTTCCTCTTCATCCTCTTCCTAACGTTCTCATTCCTCATCCCTTCTCAAGCATGCCCTGTTTGCCAAACATCACCACCACCACCACCACCTCCAAAGAAAATACCACCACCTCCACCACCCAAACCAGTTCCTTGCCCACCACCACCTAAACCATCACCTCCTCCTCCTCCACCACCCAAACCATCCCCACCACCTCCACCACCACCTACACCATCACCACCACCTCCACCACCACCTAAACCAGTACCATCACCACCACCACCTAAACCAAAACCAGTGCCATGTCCACCACCACCCAAGTCTCCGGCAGGGACATGCCCCATTGACGTGCTGAAACTAGACGCATGCGTCGACCTTTTGGGTGGGCTGATCAACATCGGCATCGGGAATGACACAAAGAAGACTTGCTGCCCTGTGCTATCTGGGCTTGTAGATTTGGATGCAGCCATCTGCTTGTGCACCACCATTAAAGCTAAGCTTCTTAATATCAATATATTGTTGCCTATTGCTCTTCAGCTTCTTGTTGATTGTGAAAAGCATGCTCCTGAGGGTTTCCAGTGTCCTGCTTAGTTATAAGCTTATCTGCTACTCAACATCAATCACTTGTCCATCTTCTTCTTCTTCTTCTTCTTTGCTTGTTTCCAGTTTCTTGTTGTTGTATTGTATATATACTTGTGTGTGCACTGTTGCTAGTGAGTTGGAGCTTTTCAAAACATAAAGCTCTTCTCTTCGTATTATAATTCCAATAAGAAGCAGCATTTAATATGTTGCTCTGTTTTTTAACTTTCCCTCTGGTTTTGTTTTGTTTTTTATAAGCAGAGATGGATAAACCACAATTTAATTCCTCTTAATTTACTTTATATATTTATATATATAATATTCAGTTTCAGAAAACTAGATTGGAGTAATAGATTTAAATTGGTCTCTGTTACAATCCATTTCAAAAGAAGAGAAAAATTCTTTTAAAAAAGGACCAACTAATTAATTTCTTTTGAAAAAAAGACTAATTGAGTATAAAAAAATAATGATAATAATACTAAAATAGTCCTAGGTTCATGCCCCATATTTATTACAAATAAATAAAAAAATAAAAAAATTAATGCTAAAATAATGATAATAAATTTATCAGAAAATATAATTTCTTTCTTTTCATTTTTAATTATTTTTTTAAAATTAATTTATAAACCTCATATCAAGATTGATGCATATATGGTCTACGACTGTATAGTTAATATTCATCACACAGTTGAGCAAATGCAATGTCCTAATATGAAGAGGGATAAATGACTGAAAAGCCATCTAAGATTAAATTTCATTTAATTTCTAATACTTCATAAATTCATTTAAGTGGTCTCTTATAAAATTCTTCACAAACATTATCACAAAATTTTCACAAACATTATCACAAAATTTTCATATAAAAGGTGATTGAGAATTCTTCACCAATTTATCATTATTGATGAAATAATCTCTTGGTCAATATATATATATATATATATATATAAGAAGTCAAGCATCCTCACAGATTAAAAGATGAAAGAGAAAAGATATTGATGGGAGAGATAGCGAGAAATGGGTGTAGACAAAGATAGCAACAGTAAATTAAGAGAGAGAGAGTATTAGAAGCCTGTACTATGAATGAATGTGTCGTTAAATTATCTGTTTGGTTTTTTTAGCTTTCACTGTAGATGTTAATAGAAATAGAGAGCAACGATAGTGATTGATTGAGTTACTGTACCAATTCTGATAGGATGATTTATATCAAAATTTTGGTTTTTTAACTTCTGTATGTGCTACTGCGCTAGTAGAATAGAGTTCAACGGCTGTAATTGATTGAGTTATTGTGTCAATTATGATCGGATAGCTCAGATCAAAATACTGTACAACACATTTTTATAAGCACAATAAATAACAATGATATGAGAATTTCTTTTACCGTACATAGGATGATGAAGACTGTTGAACGTTGAATCTACGAAAGTTCGTGGATGACGAACCCTCGCTATATATATATATATATAAAATGTGTGTGTATATATCCAAACTTTATGGTTTTTCTAAGTTTAAAGATTTTTCTTTTTTTGATAAAAATGACAAATGCTAGGTATATGCTCGTATTGAGAATTAATCATTCAGCCGAAGGACCGTCAACCAGGGACAAGGGTTTCGGGTTGAAGTTAGAAGATTCTATCATAATAGCTCAAAGTTTATTATAATATTTTAGCATCTGTTATCAGGTCAAATCCAAGCCAATCGGATCCTTATTCATACCTGTTTTCAACCCTCCCTTTCTTTGTTTCTTTTGTCCAAGTAACAAGTAACCACCCGCAATCTCGTTATTCTTCAAAATTCCTCAAAGAACGTGAGAAACTCTACTTCCTGTTTCTCTCTTGAAGGTATGCTCTCATGCAAACCCTAATTAATGTCCACGGATTTTATTGCATCTCTAAACTCTAGAATTTCACCATAGATCTCCTCTGTCGGGAACAAAAATTTCTCACTGGTCGATAGCCAGAGGATGATCTAGCTTCTCGCCGTAAGATCTGCTCTACAAGGTGGAGTATGCAATGGAGGTCACCGTCAATGCTGGATCGGCTATTGGAATCCCGCACGCGATGCCATTGTTCGCGTCGATGAGAAGAATGTGACCTCCAAGCTTCTCCAAATTTCTCGATCTACCGAGAAAATTACCAAGCCGAGAAGATGCCCGACACCAGCATCATCATCAACAAACCCCACGTTCAGGTGCAACGCTACTCATTTGCCTAGAGACCAGTGGCGGACCCAAAAATTCGGTCCAACACAAGCTTAAATAAAAGTCAATGTTTGATATTAATTACAAAAGACACAGAAAAATTTAAAGGACAATACAAACTAAGTCGATATTCAATATCAATAACAAAGTTCAAATACGATACAAATACAAATTACATGCCAACACTTGAGCCACTCTTGTTACTACTATGATCAAGAGGTGCTAATTGAATCCTACGAGTTTGCATATTTACAAACTACATGCCAACACTAGAGCTGCAGTTTGCAGAGGAAACATAGTAAAGGGCTGAGAATTTTAATTTTAGAGAGCAATGAAAGGGGCTCCTCAATTTTGAGAGAAAACAAAAACATAAACCTAATAAACTAGTAAAGGACCAGACTACCCTTGACTTAACAAACAACTCAGCTCAACTCAACAACACAACACCACCTTGCCTAGAACTTGAAACAAAACACGTGATGAATTCATCCTGACCCTCCATTTGTCCGACTAGTCATCTATTAGTTTAAAACTTAAGTTACAATTCAACAAACACAAAAGAACTTGAAACAAAAAACTAGATGAACACATCTTGACCCTCCACTTGTCTCACTACTAATCATCTATTAATTTAAAACAAAACTTCAGTCACCAAACTGTAACACATTTAGTTATAGAATTCAGCTAGGGTTGGGTACACTGCCCTCAGATATGTTTTCCCACTGAAATATTTTCATCTAAGAATTCTACCATGCTTTTGTTATTCTTCTACTATTGGCTTTTGTTTTTTGTTTTTTGTTTTTTTTTTTTATGAATTATTACCGTCACCTTGAGATGTCTTGTGTCAAAGTTGTTTTGTTCTCGGGTTTTAAATATAGTCAATACCATAGTGAAAAGATCAAATGGAGGATGTTGAATGGAATTAAGGTGGATGGAGACAGGTCTCAATGCATGTGTTAATTTGAGAGTGAGATGCAATTAATTACTTCTAATTAATTGGATTGTGAAAATTAAAAATTGGTCAATTTGGTTCTTGGAAAGGGTTATCTCTGTAAGTTCTCCTCAGTACTTATGTTTAGTTCAAGCGCTAATCATGCATTTGAACCTAGGACAAAACACTTAGACATGATTTGAAGTTAATTTGTGAAAGGTTGTGCACCAGTAGGTATCTACTTATGTTCTTTGATTGGCAGCATTCATTTGAAATTGGCTCATTTCATGCATACTTAAGCTGAAGGGGCAATTCTGATCTTTTTGCCTGGTGGGAAATGGAATTACCTGGCCGTTGATTATCATCATCGGTATCATCATTGTTTTAACTATTATTATTTCATAAATTAACAATGTCTAGAACAAATGATTGGACAAATATGATTTCGTGGCTGTATAGGTAACAGTGATATATATATATATATATATATATGTCCAATAAAGTTAGATAAGCTTCCTTTTTTTGACATTTTTAATTTTATTTTGTTTGTGTATGGGTGTAAGAGAGAGAGAGAGAGAGAGAGAGAAAGGGTATGCAGTTTACAATTAATTATACGGCAAGTACTCAGTCAACGATATACAAATCATAAAAGAAATCATATAAAGGTGCACAAAAGGGTGATGCTTGAATGAGCCAAACAAAGCATGGCCTTGTTTGTCTTTGGAATGAAAGTTTGTGATTAGCTCATTCCCTGGCAATCAAGACCATCCAAATCACGCTAAAAGTTTTCCAAAGGCACCAGATGATGCCGTTACAATTTCCTGTCCTTCATTTCATCATGTTTATGCATATAATATTTTCATCAAAATGTTTATGATTAGGAATTAGGAATTAAATGAGCACATATATAATTGAATCATTCTTGCTGTGTGGGGTGGTGAGTGCACAAAGTTCGAGTACGTGTCTTTGTTTTGTGTATAAGAATGCACAGTAAATATTCCCGAAGTGTGTGCAAAATGTCAGTGTTAATGTGCTGTATGGCTTGTACCAGACACACTGGACCATGCATTCAACTATGCACTCTCCCCCCTGCCTCTGCATGCTGACTTCCATTGGCTTCCATTCCACTATTTGTTGTTTTTCTTAATTTTAGACTTTTTAAGAGATTATTATAGAACTATTTGCCACAGTGTCTCTGTTTGCTCATTTCATTTTCTTCTCTCGTTTTTCTTTTGTTTCTTCTGTTTGCCATCTTGGTGTGCCACTGTCATTTAGTCAGAGAAGGTCAGAGCACAAACAGGACTTCGTCCTACGTGGCAAACTAAAGCCACAATCCAACGTAGCTCCGTAACATGTCCAACAGTCCATGAAATGATGGGCTGTAGCCTTTGTCACTAACTACAAGTCATGCAGAAATCTCTTAAATCTATGAAATATACTTTGAAGTTTCAGTTCCATCTTTTTTTTTTCTCTTTCCTTCAATGCTCATCATACATTCTTTTGGTTTAAAAAAGAGATATTAAAAATATTACTATAGTCACGGGCCATGTGTGTGTGTGTGTGTGTGTGTGTGTGTGTTAGATGCACACATGCTTGGAGAGATTGCATTGTGTGCTACTGCCAAGACAATCAACCACAGAAGCAAGGGTTGAAGACAATGGCAGACCAATCTTCGACCTTGGAACAAGTGCTGGGTAAGTATTGTATGGGCTGCAGCAGTAAAAGAAAGAGCTTAAGTTACCATGGGGTCAAATGAAAGTGAAATGCTCAATAAATGACTCAATTAATTTTTTGGGAAGCTTTCTCTCTTTTTTCATGTAGAGTTACCATGGAATTCACCCACCATCACAAATATAGAATTTTACCCTCCTGACCCATGCAGGCTGTTACCTTTACTGCATTCTTCTAGCCAAATAATACTCACTTTCACATTATGTAAGTTTTAGTATATCAGTGAAATTAAATAAATTAACTTGGTCTCAAGCTGGCCTTTCTTAGAGAGACGTATAGAAAAAGAATAAGTAAACTTCCCAATTTACCTATATGATACATTAAATTCACTATACAGCTTAACATATATAATAAATGGCTTTCAACGCACAGAAAAAGATATCTGGAATCATACAAATATTCTTTTAGAGCCTGAGACAAACTCTATACTCTGATACGTCTAGTCTCAACTCAAGACATGAAACAAGAAAGTAATAATTTATAGGAAGACCATCATAAAAAAAGATGAGTAGAGCCAGAGTTGAAGAGTCCGAGACAAAACTCTGGTCGATAATTATTGGAATTAGACAGTCCACATGAAGCCACCGTATCTTTGCTCTGTAGTCTGTACTCCACAAGTGGTTCTCTCAAGCATGAAAATTTAAAAATGTAATTAATAATCAAACATCCTACCTTTTTGCAAGTTCAAATTTCAATCAAGGACTAGTCTCACTACTGTTGTCTCTCTGTCCATGCATGTGACTCCAACCAAGATGATTCTTCTACTTCTTCTTCTTCTCCTACCTTTAAAAAGAACCATTGTACTTACCAAACAACACCAAGACATTGCATGACAAACTATGCATAATAAGATATAATATATAGATAGCACATACCCACACATAGAACACATAGCACACATAGCACATAGCATAGCATAACATGGAATATATCATCCCATGCAACCAATGAAAGAGACCCCAAAACAAACCAACCCTAACTAACTGACAAACTAGAAAGACATGGAAACATAGAACCATAGAACTAATTAAGCACTGAAAGCATGGAATGAGATGGAAGTAGGAGTTTCAAGAAGACCAACAGAAGGAGTAGCCAAGCGAGGCTCATAAGCAAAACCTCTCAAACCACGCCGTTGCCGGACGTCCAAGAACGGGCACGGCGGCGCCCACCACCATACTTTCCGGTGAGAGTTAAAGAGAAGTATATCATTAGAGTCTTTGATAGTAATGACTATGAGACAGCCATGGCCAACACACTCAAACCCATGACCACCTTCAGCCTCACTGAATTGCCTATAAACCTCAGCCGGCATCCGATCAAGCTCAGCCCAAGCACGGCCGCAAGGCTGGAGAACCCATAGCCGGAGACTCCTCGGTACGTTGAGCTTGCTCTTCTCGACGGCAGCGACGAGGACCACGCGGCCGCCAAGGTCGACGAGGCTTGGGCAACGGAGGAAGCGGCGCATGGGAGCTTGGATCTTGAACCAGTCGTTGGAGGCGACGTCGTAAGCGAGGACACTGAACGGGCTGTAGTTCATGCAGTAGAAGCGGCCGGAGATGAAGAGCATGAGGCCGGACTCGAGGTTGCAGAGACGAGGGAGAGAACTGGCGGTGGTCCAAGGTGAGTAGAAGCCAGTGAGGCCATCAGCGTGGAAGGTTTCAGCAGTGAGGTTTTTGACAGCGAAAGGGGAGATGAGATCGTCGCCGGCGATGACGCAGATGAAGGAGGAGTGGCCTACGGTGAGGCCGACGGAAGGGAAGAGACGGGGGCGAAGAGAAGAAGGGAGTTGGGAGATGAGTTTGGATAAAGGGTTGCAAAGGATGAGGGTTTTAAGGCCGGGGGTGGTGGAGATGAAGCAGAGAAGGCCGCCGGAAGAGGCGGCGGGGGAGAAGTTGGGAGGGATAAGGGAGGAGAAGGAAAGGTGGTGCCATGTGTTGTCGTTGGTGTTGAGGAGGAAGGCAGTGGAGAGAGTGGTTGGGGTGGTAGTGGTGGTGGTGGTTGTTGGAGTAGGGATGTTAGTTGAAGGGAAGAAGAGGAACCAGTGAAGGGATGGGGAGAGATGAAGGTGCATTTCTAAGAAGGTGTCGGAGAAGATAAGGGAGTATAAACGTTTGCAAACAGCGCGTGCGCGGAAGAAGGAAGGTGGTGGGAGGAAAGCGAGGATTCGGTCTAAGAGATTTTGTGGGAGGTTTCTCCATATGCGAGGATCCATTGCCATTGATGGGCTAGCCATTGTTTTGGTTTTTGTTTGTTGTGAATCTCTTTTTGTTTGTGATTTTTCAAGTTAAGGTAGAGTGGTTGTTTATATAGGGAGGGGGAGGGAGAGAGAAAGAAGAAGTTGGGTTTGGATTATTTTGAGTTAATAAAGAAAGGACTGAGAGATCATTATTCATGTGTCAAAGTGGCGTGAAGAGTATTGGAGTGTGAAGTAGAGGAAGAGGAAACAACTGGGGATGGTTTTGTTTTATTTCCTTTTTGATCTAGAGTCACAGTTACTTCGGTTCTCCTCTTACTTACTATATTTGTTATGATGTTGGCTATCCTTTGCTTCTTCGTTTCTGGTTTGATACTTGGTTGGCCCATCCAACGATGTGATGCATCGTTGTCAGCTTCTCTTCTTCCGTCTTCTGGAGTCAACCCTTTCACTCATTAATCAGTCTAGACACCCCCTTGCATACACGCCAACATTTTTCTTGCATATGATATTAGTTTACTTATGCTGGATTGAGGGGCTACAAACAAGAAGAATGCTATTTGGGGATTCTTATTTTGGTTTTCTGTTCTCAGCTCTCTAAAAAGCTTCATCATTTCTTTCAGGAAATTACGCTTAAGGAAAGAATTTTCACCTTCAAAATAATAATAATAATAATAATAAATGTGAGCTCTTTTCATGATACACAGTTCGGACAATAAGTTTATGACAAAGTGCTATATATTGCTATTCAACTATACCAACATATTCTGAGGGATTTATCAAGAGATAGCTTATACTATGAAAGAAAGTATACACCAAGTACTGCAATTAGATCTCCAGCAAAGACTCAGTCGAAAATTTAGGAAGGATGTTTTTCTCGCCAAACAGATCATAGAGCCGATACAAAACAGTTCCTGATAGCCAAATATGAGATGAATCACTGATTTCACTCATGAACTCTCATTGGACAACTTCAAGTGACTAGAGGAGACTGGTTCACTAGCTCCTTTATTTGCAAAAGCTTTGATTCATCATACCAGCTAGAGCAGATTCAAGAGCACACCCACTGTGACAGGCTTCGTCGTAGACGTGTAATTCAAGATATGAATCTGTCTAAACCTTAATATATGACACTGTGCAGTGTCAAAGTAGCCACATGGACTGCAAAGCTAGAACATTAGCTATAAATCATTAAAAGAGCTAGAAGTTAAACCAAACAAAGAGATTGTTGCTTATATAATCAAGATCAAACATATGACTTCTTCCATTTTCAGAAGTATATATGTAAACCGGACAAATTAGGATGAAAACATTGAAAAATCATCTACTTGTAATTGTGATGATTATTCCTACCACACTCATATTTTACTTCAAAGTTGGATTTAAAAGGATAAGAATAAATGTAGCCCAAAACAGATCAGCAGTAAGCATCTTTGTGTTTAATATCAGTAAATGATGAATAACCAGTTAAAAATGATCAAGTGAATGGTTATGACCTTCAAAAGCAAGACAGAAAAAACATAAATAGTGTGTTTTGTATGGATGGGCAGCAGTTCAAAACATTCTATCCGTTGTACAGATAGGATTGGCATGCTTTGAGATTCCATTAAGTTATGGGTGGTGCTTTTCAAAAGGCAGATGGCTTTTTTGACATGAGACTAGATAAAGATTAAAACAAATAGGGTTTAGAGAATATGCACCTGCTGAATGTCACCAGGATGGCTTCAGCCGCCCTTCTTTTTAGCTACTTTAACTCGAAGAATGAGATGCACCTCTCTTTTAAAAATAGATCTCAGCTCCTCATTTGCTTCTATGCCTATTCTCCTGTACATCACATATTGGCATAAAAACAAAGCTTGATAAATCATCTACAGATTAGCCAAATGTCACACAACATTTATATAAAAAGTATAGACTCATCATTTGCATGTACACAAGCAGCAAATCCACATAACAAGAATGACTTTGATATAAATGTGATGAAGTTCACTGGCTTGCAAAATAAAGTGAGATATGTTAGCATATATACAAAGAGAACAATCAAATGATTTCAGTCACAACAAGCTATCTCTAAAGTAAGAATTGGCTTGCTAAGACATAAAAATATCATGATGAACTCAGAAACCAGTACCCTATCTTAGAGCCATTCTTTCCAATAAGAATCTGTCGTTGCCTTTCTTTTGGGGTAATGAAGTGCTGCTCCACCCGAAGTGAACCATCTCTTAGTTCTTTCCAGTCCATCAAGCAGTGATCAATGACATATGGGATTTCCTGAAATAAGGCTATATTAGAAATAAACACCCATTACAGATATAAGCCTCACTAGATACAGGTATCTTACTTGATGGATATGGTTAAGCATTTTCTCTCGAACGACCTCCAAAGATATATTTTTCATCATTTCCTCACTCATGACAATAGGATCTTCATCCCAAGGTCTTTTCACGGCCTATGCATGCAGAAAACAGATACGTCTATGTTGCGCATAACAAAATGAAGACAGTAACCAGAGAGACCAAGTAAAGGAGCTAGATTACTATCTGAGCTGCTAAGGTGCCAATAAAAAATATATTTTTTTTCTTTTGAGTTCATTTATTCAACTGTGAAGAAAAAGTCCAAATATGTTATAATGCAATAGCTATAAAAATAAACAGCATTTCTTATTTCACTTTGAATAATGTCAATTAGTGTCTCCTTATCTCAATTATATCAAACATATGTCAAACTTTTTTAACTAGTTTTTGGACTCTATCGAGGCGGTTCAGCAAAGAACATTCATCATTTTTAAAAGGTCAACCTGAAATTTGATTTCTCACATTATTTAGTCCTTCAGACAATAATTAAGTTTCATTTAGTTTTCTGTTTAATCAATTTTCTTGGTGTGATTGCTGAATTATTCAACTTTTTCCCCAACCTGGTTTTACCAAACGTCTTTCACTGGAATACATCTATTTAACACAACTTTATTTATTTATTTATTTTTGGAATGACGTATTCTCAAAGCACACGTTATCATAATACTTGTATATAAAGTCTACACTCAACAGATGTCCAGCTCATTTGTAAGGTTGCAGTTAAGATCGGGCATGCTATCCACTATATAGAGAATGAATAAGAGCTGGAATGAAAAGCTTTCAAAATTAAACTTTTCCATCTATCAGATGATTTTGATCATAAACCTAAAATGTAGTCATGCGAAGCTAGGTGCTCATCCGACACGGTTGCAGCATAATAAATAAGCCTTTAGGTCTAGGATATTCATGCGATGTAGGAGTGGAGCTGATACTAAATGATTAAAATCACGATATAGGAATAAAAAAGGATATACATGACGTTAGTGAAGTGCAGGAACCTCTCCGCTAATGAAAAATAATGAAAAAAAAATAAAAATTGAATAGATCAGTTTATCATGTACTACTCCAGTTATAAGACCTTGCTATTGACTCTAGGACTAGGAATAGATAGAAGATAACACTTAGCTCTGTTTATTTCTGAATATGCTAGACACAAAAATGATACCTGATCCATCAAATATTGTACAAGATCTTTCACTCCTGAACCATTTAGTCCAGATATCATGAAGTATCTGTAAGACAAGAAAGGAAACAGAACACACATGTAACTGTTTGAGCATGAAAATTCAAATTTAAGAAAAACTATTGACTTACCTCTCATATCCTGGAAGATCTTCAAATTCTTTGGCAACTTTTAACAAGTCTTTCTTGTCCTCAACAAGATCAACTTTGTTCATGCATAAAATTCGTTTTTGCTTGACCTGAGCCTGTGCTCCTAGTCTGCTAATTAACTTTGTAACCCTAGTATCAGGCCTACATAAATGGGTACAATTCAGGCAATTATTCAACCTTATCAACTACCAAATGGCAATGAATACTCAAAAGAAATTAAAAAAAAAGCAAAGATTACCACATACAAGATTCCTTATTTGGTTTTATGTGGCCACTCATACATGAGAGATCAAGGAGAATAACTAGTTGCTTATGGTCTTGAATAGAGGTGATTTCCATCAGGATCAAACTTTGATAGGATATAACAATGCATCTTTTATTGTACCAATGCCACAAATAATCAGCATATTTCAGCAATAAACCCAGACAAAAATTGGGAAATCATGATTAATTTTAACTAGGGACATCATGGAGTTATAGAGCTAGTGGAAGAATAACATGGTCCCTGGAAAATTTATCCAAACAAATAAGAGAAACAAGACGATGGCAATTCAACAAACACTTACATGGTAAGATGCCTGTTGACATCAAAAATTACTATCAGTAAATCATATAGTTCAATAGAGCTCCAAGCACTTTCCACACGAACTTTTACATCTGTCTTGTAAGGGTATCCATGGTGCCCAATCATGAGGCCTGGAGTGTCAAATAGACACTACAGAGAAGGGTTAGTACAAAACCTTTTTAACAACAAGTACAACAAATGCAGATAAAATAAGAAAAACAAGATTGACATGGAGCCACACACTAGAGAAGATTAACCATCTTAATGGCCTATTGTAACTATTCTTTTCTTAGTAAGCTAATTCTTTCAATTATTAATCATGGTATGACATATCGATGCATCATTCTGTTTGCAAACAATGTCGCAAAGAAGCTACTAAAGGAACCATACATGCATAAAAAAACCATAATCAACCAAATATTTACAGCGAGCAGCACGCAATTATAGTTTCAGAAGATCTTGACCATTGCAATATTAAAAATGAGTATAGCTTACTATCTGAGTGTTTGCTTTGGTTATCACTCCCAACACTTCGTGAGTGGTTGTGTTAGTCTTCCTTGAAACAGCAGCAACTTTTGCTCCAACCTGAATCCCCAACACAGCATTAGGTTGAAGAAATAGGAAATTTGCAGATAACATAGGTGCATTCACAGGACAAAACATATCAATTCTCTATAATTTTTATCAAACAATACATTTTCACTATTTTTTCCCCTAAACTACAATTGCAGTGATAACCAGAACATATTCAAAGAACAAGATTAAAATGATTACTATAATCAATAAGCTTCAGAATGCTTTAACTGATATTCATAGAAGCCAAATCGAAATTCATAAATGCAAAGGAGTTGAACTAACCATGAAATTGGTCAAGGATGACTTCCCAGCATTGGGAGCGCCAATAATCCCAACCGAAAGCGAGCGTTGATCTTCCTCCTTCACGATCAAATCCTCATCCTCAACATCATCGGGAGGTGCAAGTGCAGCCTCAAGGAGAGCTCTGGCGAGAATAGTCGCCCTTTCATTGTCCTCCTCCTTTTCTACTTCCTTCTGCTTCACCGCAGCCGTGGTGGGATTTGGGCGGCCGTACAGCACTTGGTCGGCCTTAGCACGATAGGCCTCGTTCCAGGTAGGGGTTCGTTCAGGGGCCGGCGATGGGGAGGGAGAGTAGGGTAAGGACAACTCTCTGCTGTCAAAGTCCGGCGACTCTTCGGCAATGGAGTGGTCATCGGGATGGGGCTGGGTGGCGGAGAAGCGAGCTAAAGGTATGAGATTGAGCTTGGTTGTCGAAGAGGAGGAGAGGGCGGGAGAGGAGAAGAGGAGCCGCCTGACGGCTCGAAGAGGTATCATCCCTCTCGAACGCAGGGGCAGGACAAGGGTGGGCGAGAGAGACGAAGGGCTTTGGAGTTAAGGGTTTTAGGACGGGTGGGCATTCAGAGACCCGATAGTGTTTTTGAAGATCCGATCCGCTAACGGCCGGCGATCCGAAACGCAATGATTTTTAAGATCCGATACTGTTTTTGGAAAGATCATCCGATCCACTAGCGGCCAGTTGCGGATCCGATCCGCTAAATGATATTATTATTATTACGTAGATTTGATCCGCTAACGGCTAGTGAATGCTTGATAATTTACCATATTAGGGAATGATGTTTTAGATCCGATAGTTTTCTAGCAGATCCGATCCACTAACAGCCTGTGGATAATATATATATATATAAAATCCCAAATAATTAATCATAATAATACTAATGCTAATGCATAATAAATAAAGCTAATAATTATAAATTTCAAGGATCATGGATTTTTGTTTGGATCCGATATCGTTGAGCAAATCCGATCCGCTAACGGTCAGTAATACCTGATGGCTGATGCTACCCTCATTATATGTCCCGCCGGTGTTCAGCTTCCCTTTCTCTGGTTTTCCATTTTGTGGGAGCGCTGATCGCCGGAACCCTAAACCTCGCCGAAACTTGGGCGATCCTGGTGAGAAGGCGGGTGACTTGGATCAAGAGAAGCTTCCGACTGGAAGACTTAGGAGGGGGAGTACCACGTTGAGCTTTTCTAGATCTTGCTCTCTTTCTTCATCTCTGCAGCCCTTTATCTTCAGGTATGAGTTGATAATCTAATGATTGGAGGCAATTCTTTAATGAAACAGCTACTATGCAATGATTTTCTGTGGCATATAAGGATTCCTGTTGGTAGGAAGTTGGAATTTAGTCACAGATCAGTGAATGTAGGACGGAGATGACGGTGACGGGTGGCAAGCCCCGAGTGAGGGGAGAAACTAGAAAGAGTTAAAACTAGTAACGCTATTATAGGGCTTTTGTAAGATTTTCTATACTAAACTCCTCATAAATTTTGATTTTGCACAGAACTTCTTATCAGATGCTTGTAACATCAGCTTGAGCATGCTTTGTTGCCTTTTTTGTTTATTTGGTTGATATAAGATTTTAGTTTGTTGCTTTGTTGTTGTTATTGCAGCCATGTTGATTTTGTATGTTCATATGTCACTATGAATCTCTTACATCCGAGCTTGTAATAGATGTTTGTCTGTTATCTGATACATGATTATCAGATGTTTGTCATAATTTAAGAATAGATTACTAGAAGGGATTATTGTATTAACATATAGATGCTTGGCAAAGTCTTTTTTTTTTTTCTTTGGTTTGTGCTTTGTTTGTATTGGTGATGATGGAAATATAAGCTTGGGATGATTTTTTTGTTAATATATCGTCTAGTAATGATTATGAATTGCTGTTTTGCTCTAATGGGAAATGGAATATCATGCTCTATGTTGTTTCCTTTATCCAGCCCACTGGAAGCTATGGCAGGAGTAGTTCAGAAGTTCTTTCTTACATCCATAATCATGTGGATGGTTCCAATCGCTATAATCTATGGTTTTAATCATCATATATTTCCTGGTATAGTCTTCTCCCCTTCATTATTTGAGATTTGGCTGGCAGTTAGGTTTTATGCTGTTTTTAGTTTATAGGAGATGTCTTTCAGCTTTGCTCATGTTATGGTTGCCCTTCTGCTTCAACATAGTTTCTTATTGCCCTTGTTTTATGTATAGACTTATTTTTGTTTGCAAACTAATCTCTTCTTGATCCACTGCTTTGATTTTCTCACTTACATGAGAATCACAGATTGATGCTTTCATGGAAAACAACAAAAAATTCAACAACACTATCCATCCTAGTTTGTTGCGGTAGTTTTAACCATTATGGTATTCTGTACACTGAGAGCAACGCTAAAGGACTGACAGTTATTTGCGGTGTCAGTTTGTGTGGAACTACAAAGTTATATTGCTTATTTCTGTTGTACTATATCGCGATTTATCCATTGAAGATTATCCTAATAGCTATGAATGGGCATGTTGCCTGCTTATTGGTAACTTCAACCATGGAACCTCACACCATCATTTTTTTTGTTATCTTTTGCTTCGAAAAGCACCTTGACTATCAACCTTATAATGCCCAGAAAATGACTAATCATGTGCGAGGCATTTCTTGCATTGCTGACAGCCTTACACGTGAGTTCTTCAGAATGTTTCTCATCTTGTCAACATTTCTAAAATTTATTTTTACAGAAGCTGCAAAAACAAAGGAGGATGCTCTATAATTTTGATGCTTAACTTCCTGTTTTATATGCCACTTCTATCTGCTTGAGAGATTCTTCTAGATGCTTTTGTTGCAGTAGTTTGCAATACAACTATTGATTGCAATACAAAACTTTGGGGGAAAAGAAAAGGCAGGGTGTGGACCTACTGTTTCTTGATAATTATTGGTTAAGAAGGGAAAGGGATGTTGGTGCATGCCCAAATTACTTGTTCCACAAAATCTCTTTTTATGCCAGAGATGTTTCCTGCTTACTAATGTATTTATTTATTTATTTATTTTTGATTTAAACATTCTTTCTAGTGTTCTGTTTTATTCATTTCCCTTTATATTTCTCACACCAGTGGATCATATTTCTTAATTGCCTATATAATACGTGTTTAGCTATTTGGCACACAATATTCTTTTCCCTTTTTTTTTTTTAAATTAACGGATCACCTTTTGTAATTGCACATCATGTGGAAAGTGTTTGGTCACTTGGCACACAAAATCTTTTTCTCATGCCGGACATGTTTATCACTTTCTGATGTTCTGCTGTATTCCTTCCCTATTTATTTCTCACATCGGTGGATTGCATTTCTTAATTGCACATACAATGAAAAGTGTTTAGTTACTTGACGTGCAAAATCCTTTTATCATGCCAAAAATGCTTTTGCACTTTCTGATGTTCTGCCGCATGATTTCCCTGTGTATTTCACACACTGATTTGTTATGTTTCTTAATTGTATATACAATGATAAGTGCTTGGTTACTTGACATACTAAATCCTTTTATCATGCCAGAAATGTACTTTCTGGTGTTCTGCCACATGCTTCCCCTATTTATTTCTCACATTGTTGGATCACATTTTTTTAATTGTAGAGACAATGATAAGTGTTTGGTTGAATACTACCCTGCTCTTTTTTGTGATTTTCTGTATTCACATGTTATGTTTGTGTACACAATCCATGTACGCATTCATTGGTCTTGTTTTCTTTATATGTTTGATAACAATATGCGTATGTTTCCAATAATGTGTTGTTTTGAAATTCCTATATAGATATATAAAATTCAAATGATTTTTTGTAAATTCAGCTATATAATTTCTCCAATAATGAGTGAACTTTTTCAGCTCTACTAACGAAGGCTTCTCTTACGTGTTGAAACAGGTTCCAGTCAGCTCTCATCATCATCCCAGACGCTTATAAGTGGATTTCTCGCTGTGATATCTGTGAATTTTGTTATTGCATTATACATCATTATGGCCATGAAGGAACCAACTAATCAGGAGCCCCAGCCAGATCCAACCTTCTTAGCTGAAGCCAGAAGGAGCATAACCCAACCTTCTGGTTCAATGGCCAGTGAAACTTCTGAAACCCGTGATAAGGTGGAGTAAAGAATTATCATGATGTTGCCTCTGCTTTGTGTTGGCTGAGGTCAAATCCCATTGAGAAGATACATATTGTTTTTGAGCTCATCAGCATTACCTGTAGTTTTGAATGGTCAGATCTGCACCTTGCCGTGCCCAATGTTGGTGATTACAAAGGGCAATCTTAGGATGAGAGCTTTGACCTGAAAAACGGCTTTTTCAACAGTTCCCCTTGAACTGTTTTTCTGGCAATGGTTTACTGTGCTCTCTACAAATTCATTATTTCAATCTCTGATATTTGGTTTGTGCTCAAGATATATGAGCCATTTATTTACTAAAGTTTTATATCAAAGTTTTGTGAATCAAATGAGTTGACTGGCGATATGAGAACTATTGTAGAAAGCTTAGCTGGAATCTTCCCATGTGCTACTGTGCATTAATGCATGTAGTTTTACGTGCAGTCTACTGCCATTTCCAGCCAAAGAGTTTTTATTTCTTTGAGGCAAATGCTCTGATGATTGATTCATTCTGCCAACTATTTTCAAGTTCTTCAATGTCTACAAGCACCAGATCAAATATCTTGACCAATCTAAATCAGGTTATTTGTTGTGGATGCTCATCTTCTCTGCTGTTTGTTTATCTGCAGCTCTATATAATAATTAGCATTTACACTACTAAATTGGACCACTCTGGGTTGGAAATGCACATCCTTGATATCTTACCCTTTGATAAGGGGCAACTATATCCATACAAGTTTTTCTTTAGTGTCTCTCTTGCAGGAGCTTGGGGCTCGCCAGATTGCGGACTTTCAACTCCTGAGCATATTCATCAAATTAAACCACTCTATATCGAAAATACACATCTTTCAATATTTTGCCCTTGACAAAGTGTCTCTTTTTACAGGGTCTTGTTTGATCGCAAAGTGTAACCCAAAGAAGAATTTTTGGGTAGCACATGTGATGCATCATTCTAGGCAGCAAATACACATTTTTGATATCTTGCCCCTTGAATAGTTAAGCAAGAAGTTTTCTAAGTAGTAAATGCATTATTTTAGATAGCAGATGTACATTGTGGACAGAGTCTACAAAGCCAAGTAATATTTTTTGGATAGCAAATGTCATGCATTGCTCTTGGTAGCAAATTCACATTCTAGTTATCTTGCGGCTTAACAATTAGTCAAGCAAGAATTCTCTCAAGTATATCTCTCGTATGGTCTTTTTAAATTGCAAGGGTTCAACATCAAGCAGAAATTTCTTAATAAATGCATTATTCTAGCAGATGTACATCATGGACAAAGTCTACGACATTGAGCAAAATTTTATGGGTAGTAAATGCAACGCATTATTCTCAGTAGCAAATAATATACATATTATTGGTATGTTGCGCCTTAAGAATTAGTTAAGCAAGAATTTTCTCAAGTGTCTTTTTGTGTGGTTCTCTATGATTGAAGGGCACACAACATTTATGATGTATTATATCATATGTTGGCTATACATATCCATTATCGCTTGCTCCTTCCAAGCTTTACTTTGTAGTTACTTGTTGAGACTTTCTAAAGCCTAGTACTGCTCTGAGAGAAGAGAAAGAAAGCTTTTGATGGTGCTGCAGCCGCAGATCATGTTTCCCTTCTCCTGTTCCTCCTTCCTTTTATGTTTACATTTCCTATGTCTCATGCTCCTTGTTCAGTGGTTCAAAGCTCAAGCTGCAACTGATCCATCTGAAGGTACGTTCCATGCTTTTCTCCTCGAACAATTTGATGCTTTATCTGAAGACTAAATTTGGATATTAGTTTCTCCCTCTTTTAGAGATAAGAAAGAAGCAAACACCATCTTCTTTTGATAATGCTCAAACATCCGGGAGGCTTTCATTATGAACCTCTTTCCAAAATGCACTTGTCTTTTGCAATTTGGGCCGGTGTAAAAGCTTGCAGCTTTAGTGCGTGGTGGCCCAAACTTCATGTGTTTAGCTCTTCATTGTTTACTTGGTGAAGAGTGACTTACGAATATTCCTTTTTCACCACAACAAAAAAATTTCAGGTTTTTGGCTAGTGATTGTTCTTTTTCAACTTCATATAAGTTTGCCAGCAAGAGGCATGCAATATCCGCTTCATGTAACTCTCCTGTTCTCCTGTTTAAAATAGGCAATCATGCACCTTTCTTCAATTCCATTTTCAATCAGAATGCTTCCATGATCATCTACTGCCTGAGTGAAACTTAATATATATATATATATATATATATATACATATAAGCATGTGATGGCCCCATTTCTAATGGGGGCACTATTCTCAAGAGTAAAAATAAATTAGCTTTGGTTTGGTTAAGTAAAAGAACTGGGTCCGGCTCAGATACAGTGATGGGCGAACTTGATTTTCAATGTTTGGCAAATTACAACATATGGCATCACGCTTTAAAGTGAGATTACCGGCCACAGGACTCATCAAATTGTATTAACTTGTATTTGGTTTCTATTTATTTTCAATAGTTTGCAAAATTACAACATATGATGGCATGATGCTTGAAAGTGAGATTACCAAATATGGGGACTCTTCAAATGGGAAGGCGGTGCCACAATTTGAATCAGTGCATGAGCCTAGAATAACTTTATACTATTTATAAGAAGGAACGATAGATAAAGAAAGCAGGTTAAGTTACCTGTTGACTTTTGTGATTAAGACTTTGAGTTTTTTCTGTTCATTTGGATATTCAATCAAGCTTAATTATGGCGACCGTCAGCTTTATGTGTGTTTCTGCATACATTGATATGATACGTTGCAGTGATCGCATTGAACACGATTCTAGGAAGGTGGGGGAAGGCAGCGGCTGCAGGCAAGTGGAACATCAGTGGGGATCCATGCACTGGTTGGGCCATTGACTCAAAAAGGGCTTTGAAGATCCTGATTTCAACCCCGCCATCAAATGTGACTGCTCCTTCGTCAACAACACTGTCTGCCACATCACTCAGTTGTATGTTTTCCAATCTTCTCCCCTTCATATGTTTATATGATATCAAAAACTAGAAACAAGTGGATTGAATTATTCTTTTTTTTATATGTTAGATTTAATTTTATTGATGTTTATGTATTCCTCAAGGAACCTTGGTGGGGTGTCGGGATAATTAGGTAGGATGGAACATCAAGTGGACCAACCAAATTGTTAGGGTGTTTTGGAGAAGAGTTCATGAAATAGCATAATGGTAGCAAGAGCCAGATTTTCATAACATGAAGTCAACTCACAGTAGTGCTGATGCTTTTTGGTTACATAGATAAGTAGTATGATCCGAGTGCTGTTTCTGTGATCCTAATAAGCGATATGAATGTTGAGCTATTCTTGATGCATTTTCACCAAGTTACAGATTGTTGTCATTCATAGCCTAATTTAACATGTATACAAAGTTTGCAGTCATAAAAAGCATTCTGAAAGTCTAGCACAACATAAATATTCTGTCTTCTTGTAAAATTAATTAGGTCATATGCAAACACATCATCATGACCTTATTCCTGTTGAGAGATTTTTATTTTGTACAATCAGGTTATTTAGCTTTTGTGAAATTTCTTGTAATATCCTACTCATTTTTTGTTGTGTATGCAGGAGAGTATATGCCTTGGATGTGGTTGGTAAAATACCAGAGGAGCTGCTGAACTTGACATATCTCACTTTCCTGTATGGTAGCCTACGGTTTTGCAACACAATTTTTAATTTATATGATAATTTCTTTGTGCCCCTCATCCTTGAAATTACTACATAGGTTGATAAAACAGAGAACAACACAAATCTTTATGGAAGCTTTTTGATTTTCAGATAGATATCATCGTCTGCAAATGAAATCAACTATACATGTTCATGTTATACATATCTATCTATATTTCCAGACAAAATCAAGAATATCAAGTTGCGTGATTATGACTGATTTGTATTAAGAATAATACAGGAAATCTTCAGGAGTCATCTAAGAATTTAAATTTGTAGTAGGCACAAGTCATGGCCATAATATTCCTTGTCATAATATAAAGCATGATGTACATGGCCAAGGATCACATTTCCATTGAATTGTCATTTCTCTTGGCAGGAAGCTGGATCAAAACTATCTTACAGGACCCTTGCCGGCATTTATTGGAAATTTGACAGCTTTGCGAACCCTGTAAGATTAGTTGTGACTATATAGCATTAATCAACATGGTGTTAAATTTTATCCACTTTTTTGAAAAAAAAAGTATGGTTATATAGTATAGATTTGTTATGTTTAAATATTTTATTCTCACAAAACATTATGATAATCATGATTATCAGGAGTGTAGGCATTAATGCATTATCAGGGCCTCTACCACGGGAGCTTGGAAACTTGAAGAATCTGATTTTACTGTAAGAACTTATTACTTCTTTTACTTTTAAAGCAAAATATATATCCACAAATAAACAAGTTGTACTTATTCCTCCTTATTCTTTTTTGAAAAAAGTGGATAAACCAGTTCGTTGATTGTCTTTATTGTGATTTGGTTAGGGATGCAAGTAGTAAAACCGGCAGAGACTCATTCTTAATATCAGTCTCTTCCTCGGTGGCAGAAATGCCCCTTTCAAAACGGAGATAAGAAATGTATTGAGGGTTGGATCTTATTCTGTTTTTGCAGGGGGATAGGTACAAATAAATTTAATGGTTCACTCCCTTCAGAGCTTGGAAACCTGACCAACCTACAACAAGTGTAAGTCATGTTTTCTTTTTGCTTGTGAAAATATCCTCTGTTAATCATTAGTCAAGTCATCAGCCTTCATATAATATAGTTAATTAGTTGTTATAACTGATACTTGATGCACATATACAATTTCAGGTACATGGATAGTTGCGGAGCAAGTGGTGAGATCCCCCCAACTCTAGCCAACCTCAAGCAACTAACTATCTTGTAAGTATTAATTACTTTGTTTTGGATCAAGGTAGTCAAATCGAGATTCGAATCGTGAATCGAAATTCTAAATTTGTGAATCGAGTATCGTGAATCGAATCGAATCGTAAGATTCGGTTCAACATTTCAAAGTCATATATATATATATATATAACATGATTATATAAAAAATAAAAAAATAAAAATTCTAAGTCATGAATTAAATATAAACTAGTTTGGAAGACATTTTCTTAGTTTGAGATCTTGTTTTGAGCTTAGAAGACATTTTCAAGTATTAATCAAACCTATATATATTTAAAAAAAAACATTAGTTATTTCAAAAATAGTTCAGATTTAAAAATTAATAGAATAATCACAAAAAGATTAAATTATGTTAAAGATTAGTTTTTAAATTAAAAAGATTTATTTCCATAACAAGAGTTTTAAGATAACAAATTAATTTGATATTAAAATTAAAAAAAAAAGCATTATCTTTTAATTAATCTTTGAATTTGTTTATGGATAACAAATTTAAAGATTAATTAAATAATCACTAATTTAAAAAACTTTTATAATAATTAAAAATAGTTGATCGCATACATTATAATAAAGAATTTAAAAAGAAAGAGAAGAATGTCAAGAAAGATGAAGAGATGGTATAAAAATGCCTTTGTTGAGGATGTTGGAATAAAAACAACAAAAATTTCTCCTTCCTCCCTATGTTTCTTACTCTTTTTATTCTTCCTTTTCCTTTGATTTTCTTTTTTTTTTTTTAATTCAAAACTTGTATTAACTAGAAATCGTTGATCTTCTCGATTCATATGACCGATTTGAGATAGACTCAAACGATTCATTCACGATTCTAGATCAATTTCGATTCTTCTATAAGATTCGAACCGTTACGGATGAAAAACGATATGAATTCGTAAGATTCGTATCGAGAACCGTACGATTCTAACTACACTGGTTTGGATATGTAGAAATTGATGAATAACTGTTCTCAAACTCTGTGAATTTGTTTTCAGGTGGGCATCTGACAATAACTTCACTGGCAAAATTCCAGACTTCATTGGGAGCTGGACAAATCTAATCACTTTGTAAGATTATAATATTCTTCTTCCTGTCTTAAAATTTCCTGTCTTAAAATTTAAATGTCAGATAAGATGCTTTTGAATTTTGGCTTTGTTCTTTTATTTATTCTGTTCTTTGAGTTCGTTATTTGCTAATAGTTTGTGTGAATCACATAGAAAGACATGGCAGAACTCGAAGCCCTCTACAATCCATGTAAACGTTGAGACGGCCACCAAATCTTGATTTACTTAATATCATCTGATTCCTATAAATAAGTACCATATTACGTAAAAGATTTTTCGAGTAGCATATTTCCTCAAGTATTTCATTTGTGAGTTTGTGAATTTTATACCATTTCTATGTTGCAATTATCTACATATCCTTCAAGATGTTAGCTTTCCCATAGTTGTCTTTTTGGTACTTCACCAATAATGTTTTATCTGTAATGTTTAAACAGGAGGATGCAAGGGAACTCCTTTGAAGGTCCAATTCCTTCAAACTTTGCTAATCTCAAGCAATTGACTGATTTGTAAGTCTTCAACCTTGCTTAGGTTCTTTGCAATTATCTTCTTTTGGCTTTCTGATTCCATCCACTGCTTCCTTCCCAAGCATTTTGGTTATTGATCAGTATGATTGGCACTGACATTTGTATGATACAGGAGGATTGGAGACCTCCTAAGTTCAGGATCTTCTTTGGCAGTTATTAGCAACCTGACTTCCTTAAGCACCTTGTAAGTATTCAAAATTCTAGATTGCAACATGTCATGCTTCATGGCTTATGTCATAATGAAAAACTTTTATTTTCCCAGGGTCTTAAGAAACAACAAGATATCTGATGCTATCCCTCAGGACTTCACAAGATATACAAGTTTGCAAATGTTGTAAGTCCTCATCATGCATTATTCATATGTAGTCTGTCATTCTATTTAAGATGCTTTCTCTGTTTAGTTGAACGGAATTTTCCTTATTTTTGTGTTCAAAGGGATTTGAGCTTCAACAATATAACAGGATCGTTACCTGACTCTCTTTTCAATTTGACCTCGCTCGCTTACTTGTAAGATATATTTATTTGCTTATGCTTCTCATATAAATTTCATATGTTCTAGCACACTCATGCTACTGTTATGCGATATGAGTTGTTTTCAATGTCTTATGCAGATTCCTTGGAAATAATAGCCTCTTTGGGAGCCTGCCCGCTCAAAAGAGCTCATCCCTTGTCAATGTGTATGTTCATCTGTTTGCTCAATAGATACTTGAATCTTCCCTACTTCTGTGAAATTGCTTGTGTTTAACAATGATGCTAATATGTGTTAAATTTTAAAAGCTAACTGGCATGTATTACTCTTCCTCTAATTAATGGATACCTCTCACTGTGGTTTTTGTTTTAATGCAGAGATTTATCCTACAATAAACTCACCGGAAGATTTCCTTCTTGGGTTAGCCAGAAAAATTTGCATCTGTATGTTCAAAGAATGCAAAGATCTCCATATTAGTAATATATCTTTTTTTTTCTTTTAAATTTTTTGGAAACATAGTGAGAAAGCAAATAAACAAATTTTTATCTTCCCTCTATCCATGACAGGAATTTGGTGGCAAATAACTTTGTGATTGATGATTCTAATAGCAGGTAACCACCAATATCTACCTTCAATAATATGATGCTTATGTGCATTCTCAAGTTCATATTGCTGTGATCATCAACAGCATTCTTCCTTCAGGATTAAAATGTCTTCAACAAGATAAACCATGCTATCGTGGTTCCCCGATATGTAAGACATTTAAGTAAAATATATCCATTGTGTGTACGTCTTTCAAACTTGTTTTTTACCAGCTCTTCAATTGCTTACAGATTCGTCTTTTGGGATAAAATGTGGTGGTAATAGAAGCATGGAGGCTTCTGATAGAGTAGTGTATGACGCGGATAATACTGACCTCACCACTGCATCGTACTTTGTGACTGAGGGAAACAAATGGGCAGTTAGCACTGTTGGTCATTTTGCTGATGCTTCGTACTTTAGTTATATTATCAACACTTTGTCTCAGTTTCAGAATACTCTTGATACAGAACTATTCCAAACTGCAAGGCTTTCACCCTCATCACTTAGGTACTATGGAATTGGACTTGAGGATGGAAATTACAGTGTAAAACTGCAGTTTGCAGAGATCATTTACCCTGATTCACGTACCTGGAAGAGTGTAGGAAGGAGAGTTTTTGATATTTACATTCAGGTGCAAATAGTTTCATGCTAGATTTTCTGGTGTAACTCTTGTATTTTATAGAATTGCCCGTCACTTAAAATGTGTGTTTGCCTTGCTGCTGTTCATGATAAAAGACGTTAGTGGATATTTACTTAATTTAAAATTTAATTTTTGTGAATGCAAGTGTTTAATTTTGTTTTTGTCATACTGAAATTTTCACTTTTCAGAAAAAGAATAAAAATTCCGCTGAGACATTGTAATAATCTTGTCATTTAACTTTCCAAGTCTTTCAAGATGTTTTTTTGTTTCAGGGGAATCTACAAGAGAAAGACTTTGACATAAGAAAGGAGGCTGGTGGATTCTCAGATAGAGCAGTTGTAAAGGAGTATGTAATTCCAGTAACTAATAATTTCCTGGAAATTCACTTCTTTTGGGCTGGAAAGGGGACCTGCTGCGTACCTACACAAGGATACTATGGAGCCTCTGTTTCTGCAATAAGTGTGTCGCCTTATGGTACAGTTACTTATATCTTATGATTGATAACTATAATTATCCTGCATATGCTCATTATATTGTAGGAAATATTTTCCAGACTTTACTTCAACTGTGAGCAATGAACCACCATCTGCTTCATCGAAGAAGAACCACACAGGGTTGGCTATAGGGATTGCGGCTGCAGTTGCATCTTTAGGACTGATTGCGATCTTAGGAATCTTTATATGGAGGTGGAAGAGAAAGCTGAACGGTAATGATTATCAAGGTGTAATCAACTTTTGACAGATCTCATGCTTGCTCGAATTTAAATTAATATAAGACAAGTGTTATTGATTTTTATGCTCAACTTGTTAAAAGGAGAATGAGATTACTCCAGAATCATGTGGGCTATGATGTGTACGTTGCATGGGGCGTGATTGGACAAAACAGAATCAGATGTGGCGTGTGACTTTCCCTTGTCTTTTAGCACTTTTTTGTGTGCTCTGTCAGCTGCCAAGCTGGCAAGGTTTTATGTTACTCTCTTTATATATTCATGTACTAACTACTAAGTTAATGCTTTTGAGCTGGCCGAATATACAAGCTTCATAGTTCCTGTTAATTATTTCCTCTCGTGTTCCTGTGTGAGTGTATACTGTGAGAGTGAAAAGCTGTGTGGAGTGTTCATCTATCTTCCTCCTTTTACACAATGTTGCAGAGTTGCTAGAAATAAGTGCCAAAGCAGAGATATTCAGCTATGCTGAAGTGAGGAATGCTAGAGGAGACTTTAATCCTGATAATAAGCTTGGACAGGGAGGATTTAGATCATTTTATAAGGTTAGTTAACTTTTATTGATTCACTAAAAACATGTATATTAAATTGCAAATGCTAATTTCATTAAGCATGATTATTAATTCAGGGAAAGCTTTCTGATGGAAGAGTGGTGGCAGTGACAATTATTAGAAGCATCTTGCCATGGTAAAGATCAGTTTATGACAGAGATTGCAACAATGTCTGAAGTTCAGCACCGAAACCTTGTGCAACTTTATGGCTGTTGTTTTGAGGGAAACAATAGGCTCTTAGTTTATGAGTATCTGGAAAACAAGAGCCTCGATCAATCACTCTTCGGTATGTTATATCTGATCCTTTAGTGCATTTACACGGTATCCGTTTCTTTCTTTAGTTATATGTTGATGAAGATCTGTGTGCTTGTGTCACTGTAGAGAAGAAGATTTTCCATTCTCTGAAGTGGCTATCTCACTTGGAGTATGCTATGAGAGGACATTTGACAGAAAAGGACATAAACGACTTCACCACCACCAGTTTTGCTGAAACATTAGCAGATACCTCTGTTGTTAATAACCAGTCTTTTGTTCCATCTTAAGAAAACCAAAGAAATGCACATATTTGATATCTTACCTTTTGATAAGGGGCATCTATATCCATACAAGTTTTTCTTTAAATGTCTCTCTTGCAGGGGCTCGGGGCTCGCCAGATTGTAGAGTTTCAACTCCTGATCAGCATATACATCAAATTAAACTACTCTGGATAGAAAATACACATCTTTAATATTTTGCCCTTGACAAACTGTCTCTTTTACATGGTCTTGTTTGATCGCAAAGTGTAACCCAAAGCAGAATTTTCTGCTTAGCGCATGTGATGCATCATTCTGGGTAGCAAATATACATTTTTGATATCTTGCCCCTTGAATAGTTAAGCAAGAATTTTCTCAAGTGTCTTTTTCACATTGCCCTCTTTTAACTGCAGAGTGCAACATCAAGCAAAATTTTCAAAGTAGTAAATGCATTATTCTAGGTAACAGTTGTGCAATGTGAATAGAGTTTACAACACCGAGCCAAATTTCTGGATAGCAAATGGGATCAATTATTCTTGATAGCAAATGCATGCTCTTGATATCTTTCATCTTAACCATTAGTTAAGCAAGGATTTTGCTCAAGTGCCTCTCTTGCATGGTCCTCCTTGATTGCAAAGTGGAACATCAATGTTGTGCATAGTTTGCAGTATGGAGAGTATGGTGAAAGGATGGTACATGTATGGTTGTAAGTATGGGAGTATGGCCTTTTCTTTTTTCTAAAGCAGCACCTTTTGGGGGCCTTCTGGATATATAGCTTTATGACCATTGTTTTTCTAGGGTCTTTTTCTTCTGAGTTTTTCTTCTTCAACAACACTGAGTTTTCTTCTTCAACAACATGGTATCAGAGCATTAAAACAAAGATTTCAGATCCTTCCATATGGCTGCTGAATCAAGGTCATCTTCTGAGGGGATGTCTCTTCCTCCTCCAACAAATCTCCAAAACATTCAAGGTACTACAGTGAAATTGGATGGTACTAATTTTCTACTTTGGTCGACTTCCTTTCAACGGTTTGTAAATTCTCAACATAAAAAGAAGTACCTTACTGAGGAAGAACCTAAGCAGAAGATTGGAGTGAATGCTCTGTGGGAGGAAGAGAATGACCTGGTTGTTACTTGGATGGTTAATAGCATGCAACCGAATATTGCTAAGCAAGTTATGATGATTAGTTCTGCTAAAGTCATGTGGGAGACATTACATCAAATACATTCTCAACAGTCTAATGTGGCTCGTCTTTACCAAGTCATTGAGCAAATTCATAATCTTAAGAAGGGTTCTATGTCACTTTCTGATTATTTTGGGACATTGAAAAATCTATGGGACGAGCAAGATTTATATCAACCTCTCACATCTGATTTAGAGAAGATGAGAGCACAGCGCGAGCAAATTCGAGTTATCCAGTTTCTTGCAGGACTTGGCCCTGAGTATGATCCTATCAAGAATCAGATTATGACAACTGATGAGATACCCTCACTTGTCAATGTGTATGGAAGAATTTCTAGAGCACTATTTACCTCTCCTACTGAACTTTACTACTCAGGACTTTCTCTGCTATGACTATCTTTGGAGGACGTACACGAGGAGTCATAGGAAGAGGAAGTCGTGGAGGAGGAAGACAATTTACTAATCATGGAATGGGTCGTGGTCTGTCCCGTTATTGTGACCATTGCCAGCGTACCAATCATAACTCTGATCAATGTTGGCAAAAGTTTGGCTATCCTTTCGAGGGTTAATCAAGTTAGTCAGAGTACAGAGAATCATATTACTGGGAATACTCCCAGTATTCCCAGTTCAAGCTCTAGTCCTGCCATGGCTTCTACCACAGCTGCATCAGTTACTGTTCATCCAACTACATAGTATTCATGCTTTAGGCAGTTTCTCTACAAATGAGTGGATAGCTGATTCTGGTGCCTCATTACATATTACTGGCAATGCATCTCAATTTTCTTCTTTGCATAAGCTGTCCAATCCCTTTAATGTTAGAGTTGCAGATGGTTCCCTTTCACCTATTACTGCTCAAGGAATTGTCCCTGTGTCAGAAACTTTGTCTTTACATGATGTTCTACATGCTCCAGAGTTTGCTCTCAGTTTGTTATCAATAAGCCAAATTACTAAAGCCTTAAACTGTCGTGCTGTGTTTTATCAGTCATTTTTTGTCCTGCAGAATCTCTAGACGATGAATGCGATTGGTGGGGGTTATGAGAAGAATGGCCTCTACTATTTATCTACCGATGCCTTTCCTGTTGCTTCTGCCACTCAGTTGTCTCCTGTGCAAATACACCGTCGTCTGGGTCACCCTAGCCTTTCTGTCTTGAAGCGTCAGTTTCTAGAGTTAGAATCTATCAAGTCATTGGACTGTGAGGCTTGCCAGCTTGGTAAGCATCACAGATCAAGTTTTTCTGCTAGAAGTAACAAAAGAGAAGCTATGCCCTTTGCTCTTGTTCATGCAGATTTATGGGGTCCTTGTAATATTACTAATGTTAAGGGCTATAAATATTTTCTGGTTTTGGTTGATGATTGTACCAGAGTCACTTGGGTCTACATGTTAGGTCAGAAATCTGAAACTCCTGATGTTATTAAGAAGTTTTTTGCTCAAATAAAAACACAGTTTTCTACTGTTATTCGCATTTTTCGCTCAGATAATGGTTTGGAGTTCATGAACTCTACTCTTCAGTCCTTTTTTGAAACGTTGGGATTATTGCATCAGACTTCTTGTGCTCATACTTCCCAACAAAATGGAGTAGCTGAACGAAAGCTAAGGCATTTGTTGGATGTGGTTCGTACGATCATGTTTCAGATGAATGTTCCAAGTACTCTTTGGCCAGATGCTGTTCTCACTGCTTGCTATCTCATCAATCAAGTTTCCTCATCTATTATTGGTGGAAAGGTACCTATTTCTCTTTTATGTCCAGAAATAGATGTTTTTCCTATCCCAGCTCGTGTGTTTGGTTGCGTTTGTTTTGTTCACCAATTTCAAATTGATAAGTTATCTCCTCTATCTGTGAAATGTGTGTTTGTTGGTTACTCTCGAACTCAAAAAGGCTATCGGTGTTATGATTCAAACACAAGACGTTACTATGTGAGTGCCGATGTAACATTTTTTGAGGATATTCCATATTACTCTAAAGAAGGAAAATCCTTAGATTCCAATGGACTTGATGAAATACCCTTACCTACATCTACATATCCTCCCATTATCATTCCACCTTCAAACATAAGACATGAGTTTCAAAAGGTCTATCAGCGTAGACATAAACAAATTCCCACTATCCAGATTGAGACAGAACCACTCACTACTACCATAGAAAATTCTCAAGCTCTACCAGAAGATGCTTCATATGAAGGAGATCCATCATCTGATAGTGTAAATGATCTTCAGTTGCTTATTGATCTTCGCAAGGCCCCAAGATCATGTCCACCACCTACTCGGTGATTGTATCTCTAATTATACATCTTTATCTGGACTGGATCATCATTCTCGACAGTTTGCTCTTACACTTGATAGCACCTATGTTCCTAGAAATTTTGATGAGGCAAATCAAATTCCAGAATGGAGACTTGCTATGGAAGAGGAAATTGCTACTTTGCAGTCACGTGGAACCTGGGAGCTTGTCAATCCTCCCTTTGATGTGGATGTAGTAGGTTGTAGATGGGTGTTTACTATCAAGTACTTACCTGATGGATCTATTGAGCGCTACAAGGCTCGACTTGTTGCGAAAGGGTATACTCAAACTTATGGAGTTGATTACTTTGAGACTCTCTCGCCTGTTGCACGGCTTAACTCAGTTAGAGTGTTGATCTCTATTGCTGTGAATTCTGGATGGTACATTTATCAACTTGATAATAAAAATGCCTTTCTATACGGTGATCTCTTTGAGGATGTTTACATGCAACAACCTCCTGGATTTGCCATTCAGGGGAGCAACATCATATTTGCAAGCTTAAAAAGGCAATCTATGGTCTTAAACAAAGTCCTCGTGCATGGTTTGATAAGTTTAGTAAGGCTATTGAAAGCTTTGGATTTGCACGTTCCTCCGCCGATCACTCAGTTTTTACCATGCATCGTGATTTTGGATCTGTTATTTTTATTGTCTATGTTGATGATATTCTTATCACTGGGAGTGACACAAATGGTATTGAAGATACCAAACACTTTCTTCACTCTCAATTTGTTACAAAAGATCTCGGTCTACTTAGATATTTTCTTGGTATTGAAGTCACCCCTACGGATGATGGCACTATTCTTTCACAAAGGAGATATGTTCTTGATTTATTAGTTGAAGTTGGGCTTTTGGATTGTAAGCCTGTATCTACCCCAATGGATCCAAAAGTGAATTTGAATGATCCCAATAGTCCAGACTATTTGGATAGTCGACGTTATCGAACCATTGTGGGAAAACTTTTGTATCTTACAGTCACTCGACCAGATATATCCTTTGCTGTTGGAAGAGTGAGTCAATTCATGGAAAAGCCTAAAAAGGTCCACTGGAATGCAGTATATCATACAGGGTTCGCTATCTAAAGTCTTCCCCGGGCAATGGTTTATGCTTTAAATCTCATGGACATTTAAACCTTGTTGGTTTTTCCGATGCTAACTATGCAGGATCCAATGAAGATAGGCGCTCAATTACTGGATATTGTACTTATGTTGGTGGTAATCTTGTCACTTGGAGAAGCAAGAAGCAACATGTCGTTTCTCGATCTAGTGCTGAATCTGAATATCGAGCAATGACCCATACTACTTGTGAATTATTATGGATTTCTTCCTTACTAACTGACATGGGTACACCAATCCAACATCCTATACCTATGTATTGTGACAAGGCACCTACCTTCATTGCTAATAATCCTGCTTTCCATGAACGCACCAAACATATCGAGGTTGATTGCCATTTCATTCGTGATGCTGTGATGCGTGGTCTGATATGCACTCCATTCCTTCAGTCATCAAAACAACTAGCTGATATTTTTACAAAAGCGCTTCCAAAAGCTCACTTTATGAAGATCATGTTCAAACTGGGCATGCGAGATGTATATGCTCCAGTTTGAGGGGGAGTGTTGTGTATAGTTTGCAGTATGGAGAGTATGGTGAAAGGATGGTACATGTATGGTTGTAAGTATGGGAGTATGGCCTTTTCTTTTTTTTAAAGCAGCACCTTTTGGGGGCCTTCTGGATATATAGCTTTATGACCATTGTTTTTCTAGGGTCTTTTTCTTCTGAGTTTTTTCTTCTTCAACAACACTGTGAGTTTTCTTCTTCAAGAACACTGAGTTTCTTCTTCAACAACAATCAAGCAGAATACACATTCTTGATATCTTGTGCCCTACCAATTAGTTAAACGATATATCTTCTCGAGAGTCTCTATCGTGTGGTCTTCCTTGACTGCATGGTGTGACATTAAGCTTGATTGCAGAGGGTGACATCAAGTGGAATTTTTTTAGTAAATGCGTTATTTTAGATAGCAGATGTACATTGTGGACAGAGTCTACAAAGCCAAGCAAAATTTTTTGGATATCAAATGTTATGCATTGTTCTTGGTAGCAAATACACATTCTTGATATCTTCCGTCTTAACAATTAGTTTAGCAAGAATTTTCTCAAGTATCTCTCTCATGTGGTCTTCTTAAAATTGCAAGGCTATAGCATCAAACAGAATTTTCTTAGTAAATGCATTAGTCTAGTAGATGTACATTATGGACAAAGTCCACAACATTGAGCAAAATTTTCTGGTTAGCAAACGCAATGAATTATTCTCAATAGCAGATACTCATTCTTGATATCTAGGGCCTTAACAATTAGTTAAGCAAAAATCTTCTCTAGTCTCTCTCTGTCTTGTGTGGTTTTGTGTTTTTGTTAAAAATTGTGTGTGGTTCTTTTTGATTGAAGGGTCTAACATCAAGAAGACTTTTCTGAGCATTAAATGTGGTACTGTAGGATATGTACACTGTGGACAGAGTCTACAACACCAAGCAAAAATTTCTGGGTAGCAAATACAGATTTATGATATATTATCATACTCCAGCGCTTTCACATCTCCATTATCCTTTGCTCCTTCCAAGCTTTACTTTGTAGTTCCTTGTTGAGATGTTCTAAGAGCCTAGTCCTGTTCGGAGAGAAGAGAAAGAAAGCTTATGATGGTGCTGCAGCTGCAGATCATGTTTCCCTTCTCCGGTTCCTGTTTCCTTTTATGCTTCCGCTTCCTATGTGTCATGCTTCTTGTTCAGAGATTCAAAGCTCAATCTACGACTGATCCATCTGAAGGTATGTTACATGCTTTTCTCCTCCAACAATTTGTTGTTTATCAGAAGATTAAATTTGGATATTAGTTTCTTCCTCCTTCAGATATAAGAAAGAAGTAAACACAATAATGTTCAAAAATCCATGAGGCTTTGATTATGAACCTCTTTCCAAAATGCACTTGTCTTTTGCAATTTGTGCTGGTGTAAGTGTGTAACAGCTTGCAGCTTTAGTGCGTGGTGGCCCAAACTTTACGTGGGCTATATGTTTAGCTCTTCAATGTTTACTTGGTGAAGAGTGACTTATGAATTTTACTTTTTCACCACAACAAAAAAAATTCAGGCTTTTGGCCAGTGATTGATCTTCTTTTTCAACTTAATAATATAAGTTTGCAGCAAGAGGCATGCAATACCCGCTTCATGTACCTCTCCTGTTCTCCGAAACGGAAACTGAAAAATATATATATATATATATATATATATATATATAAAAAGCATGTGAATGTAAATAATAGACGACAAACATCCTTTTATATGAATATAAACGATGTCAAACAGATCAGAAACCCTGACGTATCATATACGATAGTATAAAAATAATATAGAAATTCCGACTGAGCAATATAAACGATCGATAGCGATCGTCGAGAGGGATTTGAGCCCACGTACTCCCTTTATACTAGTATCGTATCATACTATCCATGATTGACATGTGAATGTTTTTTTTTGTCCCATTTCTAATGGTGGTGGGGGGTTGGACTATTCTCAAGAGTAAAAATAAATTAGCTTTGGTTTGGTTGCAAGTAAAAGGACCGGTTCCAGCTCAGGTACCGTGATCGGTCTGGGCCAGGCTGTACCAAACTTGTATTTGGTTTCTAATTATTTTCAGTAGTTTGCAAAATTACAACCATATGATGGCATGAGGCTTGAAAGTGAGATTACCAAACATGGGGATTCTTCAAATGGGAAGGTGGTGCCACAATTTGACTCAGCACATGAGCTTAGAATAATTTTATACTATTTATAAGAAAGAAGGCAGGTTAAGTTACCTGTTGACTTTATGATTAAGATTTGAGTTTTTTCAATTCATTTGGATGTTCAATCAAGCTTAATTATGGCGACTGTCAGCTTAATGCATGTTTCTGCATGCATTGATATGATACGTTGCAGTGGTCGCATTGAACACAATTTTGGGAAGGTGGGGGAAGACAGCGCCTGCAGGCAAAGTGGAACATCAGTGGGGATCCATGCACTGGTTGGGCCATTGACTCGAAGGGCTTCGACGATCCTGATTTCAACCCCGCCATCAAATGTGACTGCTCCGTCAACAACACCCTCTGCCACATCACTAAGTTGTATGTTTTCCAATCTTCTCCCGTTAATATGTTTATATGATATCAAGAACTTGCGACAAGTGGATTTAATTATTCTTTTTTAATATGTTAGATTGTATATAATTTAATTTTATTGATGTTTATGTATTCCTCAAGGAACCTTGGTGGGGTGTCGGGATAATTAGGTAGGATGGAACATCTAGTGGACCAACCAAATTGTTAGGGTGTTTTGGAGAGTTCATGAAATAGCATAATGGAAGCAAGAGTCAGATTTTCATAACATGAAGACAACTCACAGTAGTGCTGATGCTTTTTAGTTACGTAGATAAGTCGTATGATCTGAGTATTGTTTCTGTGATCCTAATTAACAATATGAATGTTGAGCTATTCTTGATACATTTTCACTAAGTTACTGATTCTTGTCATTCATAGCTTAATTTAACATGTACACGAAGCTTGCAGTCATAAAAACACTGTAAAAGTCCAGCAGAACACAAATATTCATCGCCTTCTTGTAACATTAATCAGGTCATTTGCAAACACATCATCATGACTTTGTTCCTGTTGAGAGACTTTTTATTTTGTACACTCAGGTCATTTAGTTTTTTGTGTAATTTTTTGTAATATCCAACAAAATTTGTTGTGTATGCAGGAGAGTATATGCCTTGGATGTTGTTGGTAAAATACCAGAGGAGCTGCAAAACTTGACATATCTCACTTTCCTGTATGGTAGCCTACTGTTTTGCAACGCAATTTTTAATTCAAATGATAATTTCTTTGTGTCCCTCATCCCTGAAATTACTACTCAAGTTGATAAAACAGAGAACAACACAAATCGCTATGGAAGGTTTTTGATTTTCAGATAGATGTCATTGTCTGCAAATGAAATCAACTATACATGTCCATGTTATACATACATATCTATATTTCCAGACAAAATCAAGAATATCAAGTTGCGTGATTATGACTGATTTGTATAAAGAATAATACAGGAAATCTTTAGGAGTCATCTAAGAATTTAAATTTGTAGCAGGCACAAGTCATGGCCATAATATTCCTTTTTTTTTTTGTGTCTTAATATAAAGCATGATGTACATGGCCAAGGATCACATTTCCATTGAATTGGCAGGAAGCTGGATCAAAACTATCTTACAGGACCCTTGCCGCCATTTATTGGAAAATTGACGGCTTTGCAAACCCTGTAAGATTAGTTGTGACTATATAACATTAATCAACATGGCTTATCCATTTTTTTGAAATTTTTTTTTTTATGGTTATATAGTATAGATTTGTTATGTTTAAATATTTTATTCTCACAATACATTATGATTACCATGATTATCAGGAGTGTAGGCATTAATGCATTATCAGGGCCTTTACCAAAGGAGCTTGGAAATTTGAAGAATCTGATATTACTGTAAGAAATTATTACTTCTTTTACTTTCAAAGCAAAATATTTATCCACAAATAAACAAGTTGTACTTATTCTTCCCTATCCTTTTTTGAAAAAAGTGGATAAACCAGTTCGTTGATTTTCTTTATTTTGATTTGGTAAGGGATGCAAGTCACTAAAATAGGCAGAGACTCATTCTAAATATTAGTCTCTTCCTCAGTGGCCGAAATTCTCCTTTCCAAACAGAGATAAGAAATGTTTTGAAGGTGGGATCTTATTCTGCTTTTGCAGGGGGATAGGTACAAATAAATTTAATGGTTCACTCCCTTCAGAGCTTGGAAATCTGAGCAACCTAAAAGAAGTGTAAGTCGTTATTTCTTTTTTACTTGTAAAATATTCTCTGGTAATCATTATTGAAGTCAAATTAGCCATTGATATAATATATATAATTTCTTGTATAACTAATACTTGATTCACATATTCAGGTACATGGATAGTTGCGGAGCAAGTGGTGAGATCCCCCCAACTCTAGCCAACCTCAAGCAACTAACTATCTTGTAAGTATTAATTTCTTTGTTTGGATATGTAGAAATTGATGAATAACTGTTCCCAAACTCTGTGAATTTGTTTTCAGGTGGGCATCTGACAATAACTTCACTGGCAAAATTCCAGACTTCATTGGCAGCTGGACAAATCTAATCACTTTGTAAGATTATTCTTTTATCCTGTCTTAAATTTAAATGTCCGATAAGATGCTTTATTTTATTTTATTTTATTTTATTTTATTTTATTTTTTTGGATTTCATTTTATGTAGTCCATTCTTTGAGTTCTTTATTTGCTAATTGTTTGTGTGAATCACATAGAGAGATGTGGCGAAACTAGAAGCCCTCCACAATCCATGAAAACAGTGAAATGGCCACCAATCCTTGATTTTCTTAACATCATCTGATTTCTATAATAAGTACCATATTACCTTAAAGAACTCTGGAGTAGCATAATAGCATATTTCCTCAAGTATTTCATTTGTGAATCTTATACCATTTCTATATTGCAATTATCTGCATATTCTTTAAAATGTTAGCTTTCTTAGAGTGATCTGTTTGATGCTTCACAAATAATGTTTTATCTGTAATGTTTAAACAGGAGGATGCAAGGGAACTCCTTCAAAGGTCCAATTCCTTCAAACTTTGCTAATCTCAAGCAATTGACTGATTTGTAAGTCTTCAACCTTGCTTAGGTTCTTTGCAATTATCTTCTTTTGGCTTTCTGATTCCATCCACTGCTTCCTTCCCAAGCATTTTGGTTATTGATCAGTATGATTGGCACTGACATTTGTATGATACAGGAGGATTGGAGACCTCCTAAGTTCAGGATCTTCTTTGGCAGTTATTAGCAACCTGACTTCCTTAAGCACCTTGTAAGTATTCAAAATTCTAGATTGCAACATGTCATGCTTCATGGCTTATGTCATAATGAAAAACTTTTATTTTCCCAGGGTCTTAAGAAACAACAAGATATCTGATGCTATCCCTCAGGACTTCACAAGATATACAAGTTTGCAAATGTTGTAAGTCCTCATCATGCATTATTCATATGTAGTCTGTCATTCTATTTAAGATGCTTTCTCTGTTTAGTTGAACGGAATTTTCCTTATTTTTGTGTTCAAAGGGATTTGAGCTTCAACAATATAACAGGAACGTTACCTGACTCTCTTTTCAATTTGACCTCTCTCGGTTACTTGTAAGATATATTTATTTCCTTATTCTTCTTGCATAAATTTCATATTTTCTAGCACACACATGCTACTGTTTTGCGATATGAGTTGTTTTCAATGTCTCATGCAGATTCCTTGGAAATAATAGCCTCTTTGGGAGCCTGCCCACTCAAAAGAGCTCATCCCTTCTCAATGTGTATATGTTCACCTGTTTGCTCAATATATTACTTTGACTATCCCTATTTTTTGAATTGCTTGTGTTTAACGATTATGTGAATATGAGTTAAATTGTCAGAAGTCTAATTTGCATGTATTTTTCTTCCTTTAATTAAAGGATACCTCTCACTGTATTTTTTTTTTCATGCAGAGATTTATCCTATAATAAACTTGCAGGAAGTTTTCCTTCTTGGATTAGCCAGAAAAATTTACATCTGTATGTTCAAAGAATGCAATGCTCTCATTTACTTCATTTATTGATTTTTTCTAATTTTATGGAAATAAAGTGAAAAAGCAAATGAAACCAATTTTTTGTGGCCTTCCCTTTACTCATGATGACAGGAATTTGGTGGCAAATAACTTTGTGATTGATGATTCTAATAGCAGGTAACAACAAATACCTACCTTCAATAGCATGACGTTTTTTGTGCAATCTTATGATTATATTGCTGTGATCAACAGCATTCTTCCTTCAGGATTAAAATGTCTCCAACAAGATATACCATGCAATCGTGGTTCCCCAATCTGTAAGACATTAAGTAAAATGTATTTGTGCGTGTACATCTTTAGAACTTGTCTGTGTGTGTGTGTGTGTGTTTTTACCGATTTATAATGGGTTTCAGATTCGTCTTTTGCGATTAAATGTGGTGCTAATAGAAGCATGCAGGCTTCTGATGGATTAGAATATGAAGCTGACAATGCAGACCTCACCACTGCATCATACTTTGTGACTGAGGGACAGAAATGGGCAGTTAGCAATGTTGGTCGTTTTGTTGATGCATCGAACGTCAGTTATATTATCAACACTTTATCTCAGTTTCAGAATACTCTTGATCCAGAACTATTCCAAACTGCAAGGCTTTCGCCCTCATCACTTAGATACTATGGAATTGGACTTCAGAATGGCAATTACAGTGTAAAACTGCAGTTTTCAGAGTTCCTTTACCAGGATTCACATACTTCTCATAGTTTAGGCCGGAGAGTTTTTGATATTTATATTCAGGTAAAAATGGTTTCATGTTAAATTTTCTGGTGATATATCTCTTTTATTTTATAGAAATAGCCGTCGCTTAAAATGTGTATTTACCTTGCTGCTGGTGATGATAAAGTGGTAATCGGATATTTACTTCCTCTATTTAATATTCAGCTTTTGTGAATGTCAGTGTTTAATTTTGCTTTAGTTGTACTGAAATTTTCACTTTTCAGAAAAAGATTAAAAAATCTGCTGATACATTGGACTGATCTATTGAAGCATGTAAACTGTACAAGACCTTAGCATTTCATGAGAGAAAATAAGACCAGGCGGCTCAGTAGTCAAATGAATTACAACTCTTGCACTCTCTCAACTTATTTACAATTACATTTTTCCTTGGAACTTTTCGAGTTTTTCAAGATGTTTTTTTGTTTCAGGGGAATCGACAAGAGAAAGACTTTGATATAAGAAAGGAGGCTGGTGGAGTCTCAAATAAAGCAGTTGTAAGGAAGTATGTAGTTCCAGTAACTAATAATTTCCTGGAAATTCATTTCTTTTGGGCTGGGAAGGGGACATGCTGTGTAGTAAACCAAGGTTACTATGGATCCTCTGTTTCTGCTATCAGTGCCTCGCCTTATGGTACAGTTACCTATACCTTTTCATTGATAATTATAATTATCCTGCATACGCTTATTGTAGAAAATATTTTCAAGACTTTACTTCAACTGTGAGCAATGAACCACCATCTGCTTCATCGAAGAACCACACGGGGTTGGCTGTAGGGATTGCAATTGCAGTTGCAACTTTAGGACTAATTGCAATCGTTGGAATCTTTATATTGAGGAGGAAGAGAAAGCTGAGTAGTGATGATCATCAAGGTTTAATCATCTTTTGACAGATCTCATGCTTGCGTGAATTCAAATTAATATAAGACTAGTGTTATTGACTTTCATGCACAACCTTGCAGAGTTGCAAGAAATAAGTGCCAAAGCAGAGATATTCAGCTATGCTGAAGTGAGGAATGCTACAGAAGACTTTAATCCTGATAATAAGCTTGGACAGGGAGGATTTGGATCTGTTTATAAGGTTGGTCAACTTTTATTGATTCACTAAAAACATGTATATTAAATTGAAATGCTAATTACATGAAACATGATTATTACTTCAGGGAAAGGTTTCTGATGGAAGAGTAGTGGCAGTGAAGCAATTATTAGAAGCATCTCGCCATGGAAAACGCCAGTTTATGACAGAGATTGCAACAATATCTGAAGTTCAACACCGAAACCTTGTGCAACTCTATGGCTGTTGTATTGAGGGAAACAATAGGCTCTTAGTTTATGAGTATCTGGAAAACAAGAGCCTTGATCAAGCACTCTTCGGTATGCTATATCTGATCCTTTAGTGCATTTACACAGTATCCGTTTCATTCTATAGTTATATGTTGATGAAAATCTGTGCGCTTGTGTCACTGTAGAGAAGAAAATTTTCCTTGATTGGTCTACTCGGTTCGAAATCTGTTTGGGGACAGCAAGAGGTCTAGCATATCTTCATGAGGAATCAAGGTTGCGAATTGTGCATCGAGATGTGAAGGCTAGCAATATTCTGCTTGATGCTGATCTCAACCCAAAGATATCAGATTTTGGTCTGGCCAAGCTTTATGATGACAAAACGACTCACATCAGCACAAGAGTTGCCGGCACCATGTAAGAATTAGCAGAGGCTGAACACAGCCTTGCATGATTACTGAGATTTAATGGATCTTCTGAACTAACTGTTCTTTTTCTCTGAAGTGGTTATCTTGCACCAGAATATGCCATGAGAGGACATCTGACAGAAAAGGCAGATATCTTTGGATTTGGAGTTGTTGCTTTAGAGGTTGTTAGTGGCAGGGGAAATTGTGATCACAACCTGGAGCCAGAAAAAATTTATCTCCTTGAATGGGTATATTCTTCATCAGAGTTTGTTTGTCTATCTAATACTGTAAGTATGAATTGTACGTCATAACTTGATACTTAGGACCCGTTTGGATCATGGATTGTCTCCTTGGGAGTGGGAATCACATGCACCCAGTGAATCAGCTTGCAGTGTTTGAGTACCAGGGAAAGGCGTAAATAGTATCTTTTCCATGGTAATCGGGACTAATCGCATGTGGATGAGTGTGACTCTTTTGACAAAATGGGGGTTTAGCTCTCATAGCATGGAAATGTACATATTACCCTCTATTTATATTTAATTAATATTTAAAATTAATATAATTAATTAATAAATTTAATTATTACAATTTAAATAAATAATTATTAAAAATAATCATATTTAAATTATTTTTATAAGTGATTTTTTTATTTTTATTAATTAATTATATGTTAATAAAATTTTTTACTTTAAATAATTAATTATAATAATTTAAATTAAAAATTTAAATTGTTATAATATATATATTGATTAACATAATAAATTAATTTAAATATCATTATATTTTAACTATTATTATTATTATTAATTTTTATTATTAATTATTATAATTAAATATATTAATTAAATATGTGAATTAATTATATTAATTTTAATTATTTGATCATATTAAATTAAAATAAATAATTATATTCTAAATATTTAATAATAAATAATGGTAAATTTTTATTATTAAACATAATTCATTATTTTTATACTAAATGATTTTTATTTATCAAAAAAAGGGTATAAATGTAATTTTGATCATATTTCTACTACTTTTTCCTATTCCTAGCCCTTATTCCCTCAAACCAAACAGCTCATCATTATCATCCTCTTTTCCCCTATTTTTTTATTCACTCACTCATCCTTCGTTCTCATTCCCCATTCCCATTCCTATGATCCAGACAGCCTTATATCTATCCTGCTCATAGGCCTGGAATCTGAAGGAGAAGAACTCTTTGCTGGAGATGGTTGATCCAATGTTGCCATCATTTAACGAGGAGGAGGTTGGGCGAGTAATCAGTATTGCCCTTCTCTGCACTCAGGCATCACCAGCACTGCGACCACCTATGTCACGGGTGGTGGCTATGCTTGTAGGTGATATCGATATAAAGGAAGTCACTTCAAGACCTGGTTATTTGACTGACTGGAAGTGGAAGGACACGAGTAGCTATGCCAGCAGCAGTAATGCTGGAATCTCAACAGAGATCTCTTTTCACGTTCAACAAACAGAGCCATCCTTGGAAACTGAAATCAAAGAAAGCTATTCTCCTTCACCCTCTGAGCCAATTCTCTATAGGGTCACTTCCGAGGGAAGGTGATATACGTAATGGTGTTAATCTAGACCGCGGACATCATGACTTTTGAGGACAAGAACATTACAAGTTTGGTGAACATTTGATTGTTGTTCTTTAGAAACAGAACATGAGGTGTGACATGGTTTTTCTTCAACCTTTTCAAAAGAATCTATGTATAGAGGGAAATCTATAAAGACATCATTTGAATGATACGCATAATTCTTGAAATCATCATCCCCTTGAATTGAAAGCTGGGACATCATTAATGCTTCGATCAAGACTAAACTAATAGAACACTGACTAGCGCGTCCAAGCCCATATGGAAAGGAGTGACATTAGGCCTGCACCTAAAAGCAAGGTCGAATGAGCTCCTAACTGAAGCCTCCCATTACTCTGCAGCCTTGTATTTATGCAGTCTGCCGCCAAGAGATCTAGAAGAGTCATGTATATGAAAATGCCAGCAGAGGCAGCATTGGACATTCCTTTGATGATGAGCGCCTCATAGTAGCTCTAAAATACACCGATGCCCAGTACAATGCCTACTGGGACTGTAAGGGAGAAGAACACTACCATGATCACTGTGGCCTTTGCTCTGAAGTTTGCCTGCATTGTGGACAAGTTATCTCTCTTTCTTTTAATCACACCGATTTATATAACTGATGGCAGATATAGATTGCTTTCTGCATTTGATTGATGGTAGCTCGACCATCCAAGTAATTTGGTACTTGTGAGACTATTTGACAAGAACAGTAAAAAATGATGACGAGAAGAAAAATATATTAATAGAGATGATATGAAAAATTTGATACTGATCTCAACCCAAAGATAACAGATTTCAGTCTGGTCAAGCTTTATGATGACAAGAGGACTCACATTCGCACAAGAGTTGCCGGTACCATGTAAGTGTTGGAGAAAGGAAGAAAAATGCAGCAAAAAACTGCTGGAAAATATTACTCCTCAAGGACTAGAAGAGCTTACTTACTTATTTTCTCAAACTTTTCTTACATATATCTAGCATAAAGTCACTAAAGAAACATACAGCTGGAAACATGGAGAATAGATAGGGATATTTTAATAATCTAGAAACAAGACAAGGCACTAGATTAGATAGGAGACAACTTCAAGACATGTGAGAGTTCCAAGACATGTGAGAGTTCCAAGAACTTTCACTAACTCACAAATTACTTTCACAGTAAGAACTAACATTGGCTTTAAAGATCTCTAACAGTCAACATCTCTTCTTTTCAAACACACAGGATATTCCCCATCCTCATACATACCATTGCATAATTATTACAATTTAGTGTAACCAATAAAAACTTCTGATTTATCATTTATCATATATGTTATTATTATCACAAACTTTTGAAAGTACTGTTTTCCATTCTCTGAAGTGGCCATCTCGCATGGAGTATGCAATGAGAGGACATTTGACAGAAAAGAAGCACATAAACGACTTCACCAGTAGCAGTTTTGCTGAAACATTAGCAGATACCTCTGTTGTTAATAACCAGTCTTTTGTTTCATCTTGAGAAACCCAAAGAAAAGTTCCATACATTCACCTGCTGAGAGATTTCTCAGTGAGGAAAGGTGATGGTTTTGAACAGAACAGATACATTATCAACATTGCATTTTCATGCAAATGTATATTTGTGCAGAAAACAATGGCCTTGAAAAGTAATTACGATTTCATCTGTTATCTTTTCTTCTAATACTTTATATATCAGGTAATTTTGTGTAGCATAAATGTACCACAAACTTCTTTCCTGTGAACAGTGAGATATGCAATTTCCTTGTATGTGTCTCTAGCTGGTTTAGTGTTTTTTATGCTTTGCTTTGAGTAAACATCTTTCTTTGAACACGTTCGTACAACATTGTTGAAATTTGGCATGATTGTGAAGTGTTTGCTGTTTTGATTCGATGACAAATGCCAGTTTTGGAGGTTTGGTTGAGAAATCAATATATTGGATGTATGTGCGTATGCTTTAAAGGGTTTAAGCATATGGGCTTTAAATTTTTTTTTTTAAAATTGAGCTCCTGAAAACTGACAGGGACAGTTATGTTGAATAATGTTCATCTTTTATGTCTCTTTCCTTGTCATTTGTGGCAGACTGAAGACTTTTGGCCACCGGACTATTCCTCAACCAACCAGATTGGAAATCTTCAGCCTCGTATTTTATGTAATCTTTTTATCACCATCATCATCATCATCACCATCATCACCATCACCATCACCATCATCATCATAATTGACTGTTGACCATTTCTTTTTTTCCAGGAAACAACCACCGAATTCTCCCTGAAGTGCAATTTTAGTACATACGTATAGCACTTAGTGACATGTTATTTATTTATGAACTGTTTTTATCTAGGATCCTAATAATTTGTTAACTTGGAGCATACTGATGATTTATTGAGAAACAGTATCAAGAATTCTGTTCACGAAGAGCTGAGCTCTATAACACGTGCCCTCCATTTGCTAGAGCTGGGATTCAAACTTGCATTTTTAGCGGGATGAATGCCTTATGTATGAGATCCGATGTCAATAGACCAAACGGTCAATGGCATGAACTATATATAAAATGATATATCCCTTATAGATAATAAAATACTTAATTAGCTTCTTTGAATTTTCTGCATTTTACTTGGATGACAAGAATCATTTCAATTCTTTATTATTAGCTTTGGTGGTTAGCAGAACACATGTAGCTTTCTTCCTTATATTTTTATAATGTTGAATTCTTTGTGTCCGTATCAAATGTGTTGAATTCAAAAAACAAATGCAGGAAAGAACCGTACATTGGAGCAGTTAAGGCTTCAGACCCGGAAGAATAAAAAATGTACCTTCTCCAGACTACTTGTAAGCCAAGCTCCACTCCCATCAACATCCAATATATATATATATAGATAGAGATGCATAGTTCAATATGTGTGTGTGTGTGTCTCCTGCACTTTTCTTTGTTCTGTATATAAGAAAAGGAGATTGATCATAAGAAGACATGAAAGTTATAACTGAGTTGTGCTAAGAACTCGGTCGGCATGAAGGCTGTATGAACACCTAGCAAGAGGCAAGAGACAGAAATCAGAGAAAGGAAACTTATATATGATGGTGATGATCAGGACTTCGTTCTCTTGCTTCATTATACTATGCCTCTTGGTACTTGTTCAGAGATCTACAGCTCAAGCTACAACTGACCCTTCTGAAGGTACGTAACATTTCTATATATCACAAGATTTTGTCACATTGCATGGCATCCACTCCACTTCTAATTTTTTGCCAATACAGTGATCATTTTTTCTGAGCACAACTGATGGCCTCTTCTTTGTTGTTTCTCCTAGCAGAATATAGATAGCATGCCAAATGTCACCTGGTCATCAACAGTTGTTTTCTTCTACATGATAACTTGTATCTCCAGTTTGGTTAGTAAGATAGTACTCCTTCAAAGGAAAAACAAAAAATTGATAGCTTAGATTATAAAATTCAAATGTGTGCTAGATGCAATTCAAACAATTCAGAAACAAAAAGAAAGGGAACTTTAAATTCATTGCTGGATCTAGTGATTCAAATAGTAGTCTTTCTCTTGATTACAGTAGTGGCAGAGGCTCTCTAAAACAAGAGAAAGATTAGGATTTTTAACCTAATCCAGAAGACATTATTACCTTTATGTTTTAAACTACACTAAATCTTTATAACTGATGAGACATTAATGTGCTAAATTGATAACATATCCTACTTTAACAATGTGCAAAGTCAAGCATGCTTTATGACAAGTTAAGCTTGCTTTATGACAAAGTCAAATAGTTGACTTATTGGTGTAGAACTGTGTAGCATTAGATGTTTAAACGGGTTATAAACTTGTGTATTTTATATATATATATATATGTATGTATTTGCTTATGTATAGATATATGTTTATATATGTACTTATATACGCATATATGACAGTGACTGCTTTGAACACAATACTGGGGAGATGGGGCAAGATGGCATCAGCAAAATGGAACTTCAGTGGGGAGCCATGTAGTGGTGCTGCCATTGACTCTACTGATTTTGGCAGCTCTGATTTCAATCCGGCCATCAAATGTGACTGCTCCTTCTCTAGTGGCACCATCTGCCACATCACCCAGCTGTATGCTGTCTCTTTTTACTCTTTGATGAGTCTATATACATGCAGACATACTTTTTAGTTAGCAGGGAAGGAGAATGAGTCCCCTAGTGTTTCTTGTTGCTAAGTCAATCTTTCTTTAACTCCCTTTGTTTTTTGTGCATGCAGGAAGGTATACGCCTTGGATGTGGTTGGTACAATACCAGAGGAGCTCAAGAATTTGATGTACCTCTTTGATTTGTATGGCACCTTACTATTTTTGGTCTCCATTTCTCGTTTATCTATAAAATCTTAAGCAAATTGGATCGAGATTTTATTTTGTTTTGCGGTTACTTTAGAGAAATATTATTATGTGCAAAAACTTAGTTAATTTATACGTCCAGATTCAAATTCACCTCATTTGCTCAGGTTATGAATTAAACAAGGGGCATCACATACTTCCTGATATTAATATGGCGGAGCAAATGTTACTCATCTTATTATTGTTCTACCTTACTAGCCTGTTTAATTAATTTGGCTGATGTGTCAGCAATTTATTACCATATATATAGCTAATCTAATTCTCTGAAAATTTGAATTTTCAGCAAACACTTTGCATTTCGTTTTCTGATATATTAATGTAGACTAGCATGATAGATGTAGTTCTGTATGGCATTTTGTGTTTCCACAGGAACTTGGCCCAAAACTATCTAACAGGACCTTTGCCGGCATTCATTGGGAATTTGACTGCCATGAAATGGCTGTAAGTTTTTCACAATATTTTCAAATATTATTCATTTTTGCTTTTTATTGTCTGAGATATGTTATGGTACCACATCGTCATTATTAGGACCGTAGGTACCAATGCATTATCAGGGCCCATACCAAAGGAGCTGGGAAACCTGAAAAGTCTAATCACATTGTAAGAGTTCATGCCTTTATATTTTTATTGACATCTAAATCAAGGTGTATTACAGATATGGGCTTGGTTATGGAAAATTTATAAGGTGTGATCTTGTGACAATCTTGTTCTTTTGCAGGAGTGTAGCTTCAAACAACTTCAGTGGTTCACTACCTCCAGAGCTTGGTAACCTTGTCAATCTACAGGAGCTGTTAAGTATTGCTTCCTTTGTACTTGTAAATCTCCTCCATGAAGCGGTCAATTTTGCCTTTAGAGTGTAGATATATATATACAAGAAACTTTGTAACTTTTTAGAGTAATAATATATGTTCGAAGTAGGAGGGTATTAATTTCTTTTGGATTAAGTTTTGAAAATTTTTAATCCTGCACTTATTCAAGAAAGTTCTGCCTCAATTATATTTTTGTGTGAAAGACTATTCTTTTAGTTTGACCTTGCTTTCAATCGTTTGTTAGCTTGTTTTAAATTGCATTAACATTACTAAAACTTTGTATTTATTTAGGCACTTGAGGAGCTGTGGAGCTAGTGGCGAGATGCCACCAACTCTAGCAAAGCTTAAGAACCTGAAGAAATTGTAAGTCCTATTGCTGTGTTTTGGAATGTCGATATAGGCTTATAAACTTTTCTGACTTTTGTGAATTTGGTCTTAGGTGGGCAAGTGATAATAACTTAAGTGGAAAATTTCCAGAATTCATTGGGAATTTGGAAAATCTAAGCTCCTTGTAAGATTTTAATATTCTTCCTCATGCTCTAGATTTATATGTCTGATAATTTTTTTTTATGTTTTACCTGTTTCTTGTTCTACACCATTTTTGATAAATGCCATGTAGGGCGAAATAAATTAATAAAAAACATATTTTAAAAAAAAAAATAAAGCCCATATGCTTAAACCCTTTTAGCAATGTTTTGACAGGAGGATGCAAGGCAACTCTTTCCAAGGTCCAATTCCTTCAAGTTTTGCCAATCTTACTAAATTGACTGATTTGTAAGTTCATAACATTAGTTTCTAGCAAGTTTATTAGTTTGGCTTTCTAATTCCATTCGCTGCATCCTTGTCATGTAGAATGATAGTGGGTGTTCTTGCAGCATTTTCTTAATTACTGATTGCATAAGTGAACTGTCTGTTTGTATGATACAGAAGGATTGGAGATGTCTTAAGTTCAGGTTCCTCTTTGACATTGGTTAGCAACATGACTTCTTTAAGCATCTTGTAAGAATTCAAATTTCTGAAACGCTACCTTCCACTTTATTTTTACTCTTCACCCAGCCCTTCATCATGCTTGTCAGCGGTGTTTATAATGCAAACTCTTCTCTGGTCAGGATCTTAAGAAACAATAAGATATCCGATACTATCCCTCAGGACTTTGCAAAATATACAAGTTTACATGATTCATACTGAGTGAACCTCCTGGTCTCTGACTGCTGCCCTTTATTAAGATGTTTTTTACTCTCTTTAGATTAATGAGTTCTTCCTGACTTGTGCCGTAGGGATTTGAGCTTCAACAATCTAACAGGGCTGTTACCGAGCTCTCTTTTCAATTTGACGTCGCTTAGTCACTTGTAAGATGGATTATTTTCATTTTCTCACCATGCTCACATTGTAGTTGATGAATGTGTCCAAGATGTCTCTTTAATTGAATGGATTTTCCCATGTCTTAAGCAGATTTCTTGGGAATAATAGCCTGTCTGGCAGCCTGCCTGCTCAAAAGAGCTCATTTCTTCTCAATGTGTATGCTTATTTTATTTATTTAGTTTTAGAGAAGAGCTCGGAGAGCTGATTTATTTTATTTATTTAGTTAGTGGCTTACTTCAACTGTGTTTATGATTTATGAGATCCTATTTTTATGATAACGTTAATTAGTTGTTTGCACTTGAATGAATTTTAATCAAGCTCAGCTTGGAGCTGTTTGATGCTTAATTGTCATGGATTTCTCTTTCTTTAATTACCTGGATATCTCTCAGTGCAGATTATTTCTCTTTCCATGCAGAGATTTATCCTACAATCAACTTTCAGGAAGCTTTCCTTCTTGGGTTAGCCAGCAAAATCTACATCTGTATGTTCAAATAATGCAATGCCCCTCTAATGATCTTCTTAATGTCTTGGAATTTGGAAACAAAGCCATAAAGTAAAAAATAAAAATACTAATAAAAAAATGAATCCAATTTTTTCTCTGAGACTTCAGCAGATATTGATTGCTGATTTTTGAGGTTCTTTATTCATGCTTACTGTTTTGCATCTTAAATAATGAATTTAAGTTGCTATGCTGTTTTGATAGAAAGCATTCTTCATGTACTTCTAAATTTTTTATCTGCTCTGCTTATGGCAGAAACTTGGTGGCCAATAACTTTGTGATAGATAATTCCAATATCAGGTGATCAACAATTTATTATCCCTTATTTTAGAACATTTACAGTGACAACAGTACTATATCCTGACAAATTTTGTGATTGTATTCTGGATGAGCAGCACTCTTCCGCACGGCTTAAATTGCCTTCAACGAGATGCACCATGCAATCAAGGTTCCCCCATCCGTAAGATGCTTAGTAAATTTTACTGTGTTTTGTCAATTTCTCTGGATAGCAGCTTTAAAAAGAAAACAAAAATATTTATATATCAATCAGGCAAGAATGGGAATAGAGTTCTATGCTTATAAATTCTCTGTTGTCTTTACAGATTATTCTTTTGCAATAAAATGTGGTGGCAGTCGGAACCTAAAGGCTTCTGATGGACTTCTCTATGAAATTGACAATGCGGACCTCACCACGTCATCATACTTTGTGGCTGAGCTAAACAAGTGGGCTGTCAGCAGTGTCGGCTGGTTTGCAGATGCTTCAAATTTTAGCTATATAATCAGCAGTCAATCTCAATTCCAGAATACTCTTGATCCAGAACTATTCCAGACTGCAAGGATATCACCTTCATCACTGAGATACTATGGACTTGGTCTTCAGAATGGAAACTACAGAATAAAACTTCAATTTGCCGAGATTTTATACTTGGATCCACCTACTTGGAAAAGTGTGGGACGAAGAGTTTTTAATATTTACATTCAGGTGAGAATAGCTGAATTTTAGTATCTAACTTATCTGTCATTATATTTGTCGATGAGTCCTTGGCTGCAGCAGTGCATGATGGAAAGCTGATATTAGGGATAGCTAAACTCCATTGTGCGCATTCTTAAAAAATGAGTATATGGTGATACATGATACCAAGGTCCTGAAAGGTTTTTTTTTTTTTTAATAATTTGTTATTTTATTAACATCTCTGATTAACTGAGGAATATTGGTTTTGTAATGATTCATCTCATTTTTAAGAAATAATTTCTGATTTTGATCTGATTTAAATAGTTAAATTCTAGACTGCCACATTGTTTTGTATCAGGGAAAACTTGAAGAGGAGAACTTTGACATAAGAAAGGAGGCTAGTGGAGCCTCAAACACAGCAGTTATAAAGGAGTTCATAGCACCAGTAACTAAAAATTTCCTGGAAATACATTTCTTTTGGGCTGGAAAGGGTACCTGTTGTATACCTACTCAAGGCTACTATGGGGCCTCTGTTTCAGCAATCAGTGTATCCCCTTATGGTATGATAACATGTTTAAGTTGAGAACTATGACGAGTTTACACTTATTTGTCTAATTATTTCCCAGATTTCACTCCAAATGTAAGTAATCCAGCAGCAACTACTTCATCGAAGAAGAACAATACTGGACTGGTTGCCATTCTTGCAGCCACAGTTGTAGTTTTAAGTCTATCAGTAATCATTGGAGTTGTTATATGGAAAAGGAGGCAGAAAAATGACGATGAAGGTTTAAGAATACTTTGACAGTTCTCATGAATATTGGAGAATAATATAGCATATGAAGCATAATGGAAGTTTACGTAAGACTTTTCTTACAATTTTAATGTCAAATTTTGCAGAGTTGGTGGAAATTAGTGCCAAAGCAGACACCTTCAGTTATGCTGAGCTGAGGGCTGCTACTGGGGACTTCAATTTTGATAATAAACTTGGTGAGGGAGGATTTGGATGTGTGTTTAAGGTCAGTTAATTGTTACTTATTCCTGTGCAGACTTTTGTTTCTTTTACTTGGAGAAAAAAGAAAGTGTAAGTGAAGGCATTGGTAAAAAGCATAACATGCTGCATCATTGTGCTTTGATTATCCATTGGTAGCTATCCCTTAATACTTAACAAATTTGTCAGTTAAGTTCGAATGTAAAGCTGTTGAAGAGAATTCATTAAGCATAATTATGCAGGGAAAGCTTAATGATGGGAGAGTAGTGGCAGTGAAGCAATTATCAGAAGCATCTCGCCATGGAAAACGCCAGTTTATGACAGAGATTGCAACCATATCAGCAGTTCAACACAGAAACCTTGTGAGCCTCTATGGCTGCTGCATTGAGGGAAACAGGAGCCTCTTGGTTTACGAGCATCTAGAGAATGGGAGCCTTGATCAGGCAATCTTTGGTAATGCTTTAATTGATCTTGACTAGAAGGTAGTAAATTTGCAAAATCTGTGTTTATCAGTTTATATCTGTCAACAAGGTCTTCTGTCATATAAACCAAACATATTATCTGGCTCAATTCAGCCAAAAATTTAAGCTGGTTGGATGAGAGACCAATTTTCTAAATTAAATGCTCTAATGCAGCTTCGTGATATATGCTAGTCTAATTTAATTAGCCACTGGACAAACTTATCAACTTATGTGCTTGTGTCACTGCAGATAAGAAGATATTTCTTGATTGGCCTGCTCGGTTTGAAATCTGTTTGGGAACCGCAAGAGGTTTAGCATATCTTCATGAGGAATCAAGGATGCGCATTGTGCACCGAGATGTCAAGGCAAGTAATATTCTGCTCGATGCTAATCTCAACCCAAAGATATCAGATTTTGGTCTGGCCAAACTTTATGATGATAAGAAGACTCACATCAGTACAAGAGTTGCTGGTACAATGTAAGAACCATTAGTAGCTTCATTATTTCCATTTATTCACTAAAAAGAAAATATTAAATTTCTGCTGCTCCAAAGGATTCTCCCCTGCTATATATATATTAGTATGCGGTTTTATAATTATGGCAAACAAATGGGGACTGTGAACATGTAGGATACTTGGAATATTAACTAATGAAAATAACTGTTTCTGTTCTCTTAAGTGGTTATCTGGCACCGGAGTATGCTATGAGAGGACATTTATCAGAGAAGGCTGATGTCTTTGGATTTGGAGTAGTTGCTTTGGAAGTGGTTTGTGGAAGACGAAATACAAATGAAAGCCTTGAGCTAGAAAAGGTTTATCTCCTTGAATGGGTAAGCTCCTATAATAATAATAGTAATAATTACAACTTAGCTCTGATCAAATCTGTTTATATAATAGTAATCACTTCATTCAGATGATTTGGTGATGCATATGATCAATTGAAGTGCTGTACACAGTATGTGTCTCTTAAAAATTGCAGTGTTCAATTGAGCTCTGAAATTTATTAATAGATATATATATAATTTCTTTGTAGGCTTGGCATCTGCATGAGAGGAAATGTGAACTTGAGATGGTTGACCCCATGCTACAATCATTTAACAAGGAAGAGGTGACCCGAGTCATCGGCGTGGCCTTCCTCTGCACTCAGGCATCACCGGCACTACGACCTCCCATGTCAAGGGTGGTGGCCATGCTATCAGGAGATATTGATGTAAATGAAGTAACTTCAAGGCCTAGTTACTTGACTGACTGGCATTCAAATGACACAACGAAGTATGCCAGCAGCAGCCATGCCACTGAAACATCAGCAGAAATGTCTGTCCGTGGCCAAGACATACTCCCATCATTGGAAAACAAAGAAAGCTTCCCACCTTCACCCTCTGATCCAATCCTCCATAAATGCATGAATGAGGGAAGATAATGGCAAAATGCTTCTGGACTTTCTGTACAAAATATAGGATTTCTTTCCTTTGGCTACTTCATTAGGCATATGCTATATATTGAAGCTGCCCCACCTGGCATAGACTTGTCAGACATGTCTTTTCTTTGTAGTTTTTTCAAACACTGTATGAGTTCAATTTTCTAGAACCGTAAGATATGTATTGTACCTTTGTAGTCTCCTTTTTTGCCCTGCTCGTGTTGTATCTCAAGATTGTCCTGTACTATAGTCTGTTGTTGAACGTTAACAAAGCTGCACCTTTTGCCTTTGAGAACAGGAGCATTGGTCAACATGCAACGGCAGTGTCCAGATGAAGTGTCCCTCAACTGTTCAAAGGAAAGTACAAATTGTACTCTTTGTTTTTAAAGATTAAAAACAGAATAATTTTCAAGTGGCTTGCAAGATTGTGCCACCCAATCCACTTTCACATGTTCTTTTGGAGGTTGGAGAGGATTTAGAGTAGAAAGTCTCTTCTCTCTGGTTGTGCTGCATGATTTGGTGGTGCAGCTGGCAGAGGGTAAGAGTAATTATTCTTCTCAAAACACTTGATGATCAAGGGGAAAATATAAACGATGCTAAAATATTTATATATATATATATATATACGCACAAATCAAATAAAAAAGAATTGTTTATCTTTGTTTTATTAAGCTCTTCCAATTAAGGAAAAGAAATTTTTATATATTTTCAAAAGCACTGTTTTTCCATGAAGGTGAGCTCACTTTCTCACTCTTAAAAGAGATTTTTATCTTTCTTACTATTAGGTAATTACTCTCTTTGAAAACTTTCAACTGAATGGCTTTCTATAAATAAATAAATAAATAAATAAATAACAATTTGAATCCCACCTCAGCAACTTTAATTAATTCAAAGCCACATGCTTCATATTTTGAACTTCTCGCATTTACATCAAATAAAAAAATAATAAGAAAAATAATTAGTACGACTTGGGAGTTGGGATATTAAAAAATATTATGATATTCCCATTTGAAAATTCTTAAAATATCTGAAACAGGAAAGTAGAAAATAGGATAAAAACCCACTTGGGATTAAAATTTTGCAGCCACGTGAGAACAGTGTTTCTCTCAATAGTGTTCTAAACTCTTGTATAGTTGTATCACCACTTGAAAGCATTTTCAATTAGATAGTTATATATATATATATATATATATGTATACCATCTCCACTTTCCCTCGATGCGTTCATATATATAACAAAGACATGAACTTTCTTTTTCAACTGAGATCTCAGAGACTTTCTTCCCAAAGCCTGCTCCAAAGCCAAACAAGGGACAAGAAAGGAAGTTTAGGAGGATGATGTTGGTGATGAAATCTTCCTTTTGTGGTGCTTTTTGTTTATGCTTCATCCTATGTCTGATGGTACTTGTTCAGAGATGTTCAGCACAAGCTGCAACTGATCCATCTGAAGGTGTGTTCCATGTCTTTTTTTCTTTTTCTTTTCCTTTTTTTTTATTTCAAGCAAGAAATTCAGGTCTTTAGACAGTGTTTGATCTTTCCTTTTCAACTTCTTCATTATAAAGAGGAAGGCACCTCTACCACATATATATATATATATATATATATATCTTGTTTGATGTTCTTCCTTTTTAAATAGGCAATCATGCACCTCTCTTCAATTCCATTTCCATCGAAAGCTTCCATGATCATCTACTGCTTGAATGAAATAGAAACCAAACTCCTCATGACCTGCAGTCACTTTTATCACCATCCTAATTAATACCAAGATTCAAAGCATGGATAAGGCAATATTCTCCATGTTTTGGTGGACTTTTTAGATGTTAGGTGAGACAATTTGCTTCAATGGTTTGCAAAATTACAACATATGATGGCATGATGCTTGAAAGTGAGATTAACAAACAGGGGCTTATTCAAATGGGAAGGCGGTGCGACAATTTGATCAGCACATGAGCTTAGAATAACTTTATAGCATTTATTATTAGAAAGGAAAATAAATAAAGAAAGAAGCAGGTTAAGTTAGCAATTGACTTTTAAGATTAAGACTTGAGTTCTACTTCTATCTATTCATTGAAATATTCAATTAAGCTTAATTATAGACAGCGTCAGCTTATGCATGTTTCTACTTTCTGCCTGCATTCATATGATATGTTGCAGTGGCTGCATTGAACACAATTCTGGGAAGGTGGGGGAAGGCGGCGGCTGCAGGCAAGTGGAACATCAGTGGTAATCCATGTACTGGTTGGGCCATTGACTCAACCGACTTCGAAAATCCTAATTTCAACCCCGCCATCAAATGCGACTGCTCCTACGTCAACAACACCGTCTGCCACATCACTCAGTTGTATGTTTCCCAATGTTTTCCCCTTCATATATTTATATGATATCAAGAACTAGAGACAAGTGGATTGAATTATTCTTATTTTATATGTTGGATTGTATATAATTTAATTTTATTAATGTTTATGTATTCCTCAAGGAACCTTGGTGGGGTGTCGGAATAATTAGGTAGGATGGAACATCTGGTGGACCAACCAAATTATTTGGGAGAGTTCATGAAATGGTAGAATAGAAGCAAGAGTAACAGGAAGTCAACTCACAATAGTACTTATCCTTTTTGGTTACATGGATAAGTATTATGATCGAAGTGTTTCTGTCATCCTAATAAGTGATATGAAAGTTGACTAGTTGAGCTATTCTTGGTATCAAATTACTAATTCTTGTCATTCATAGCTTAATTCATGTATAAACAGTTCACGGTCATAAAAACATCTAATGTGTTTAACAAAACATATATATTCATTGCCTTCTTATACAATTAATATAGTCACTTGCAAACTTATCATGACTTAATTTGTTCCTGTTGAGAGGCTTTTCATGTTGTAAAGTCAGGCCATTTAGCTTTTGAGTAATTTCTAGTAATATGGTTCTTAACTTGTTGTGTTTGCAGGAGAGTGTATGCCTTGAATGTGGTTGGTACAATACCGGATGAGCTGCAGAACTTGACACATCTCATTAATCTGTATGGTAGCCTACTGTTTTGGGATGCAATTTTTAATTTAAATGATTTTTGTGCCCCTCATCCCTGAAATTACTAGAGTTGAGAAAACATAATTTACAGAACAAATCTTTGTGGAAGGTTTTTGATTTGCTGATTGATATTGTCATATGCAAATGTCATCAACTATGTATATGTTCATGTTATAGATGCATGTCTATATTTGCGGGCAAAATCAAGAATATTAAGATGCGTGATTATGATTGATTTGTATGAAAACGATATAGGAAATCTTTAGAACACACCTAAGAATTTAAATTTGTGGTAGATGTGAGTCATAGCTGTAATATTCCTTTTTCTTCTGTCATAGCATAAAGCACGATGTGCGTGGTTAAGTATCACATTTCCATTTAATGTCCTTTCTCTTGGCAGGAAGCTGGATCAAAACTATCTTACAGGACCCTTGCCGGCATTTATTGGAAATTTGACTGCTTTGCAAAAGCTGTAAGATTAGTTGTGACTATATAGCATTAATCAACATGGTTTATCCAACTTTTTTGAGAAAAAAAAAAACAAAGTTTGAAACTGTATTGTTATATGATTATATAGTAGAGATTTGTGATGTTTCAATATTTTATTCTGACAATTCATTATGGTAACCATGACTATCAGGAGTGTAGCCATTAATGCATTATCAGGGCCTCTCCCAAAGGAGCTTGGAAACTTGAAGAATCTGATTGTACTGTAAGAAATCACTACTTCTTTTTCTTTCAAAGCAAAATATATATCTGCATATTCACAAGTTGTACTTATTTATTTCTTGATTCTCTTTGTTTCAATTTGGCAAGAGATGCAAGTTATTAAAATAGGCAGAGACTCATTCTTAATATTAGTCTCTTCCTCAGTGGCCGAAATTCTCCTTTCCAAACAGAGATAAGAAATGGATTGAAGTGGGATCTTATTCTGCTTTTGCAGGGGGATAGGTACAAATAAATTTAATGGTTCACTCCCTTTAGAGCTTGGAAACCTGAGCAACCTAAAAGAAGTGTAAGTCATGTTTTCTTTTTTACTTGTAAAATATTCTCTAGTAATCATTAGTCAAGTCAAATTAGCCTTCATATAATATAGTTAATTAATTGTATAACTGATACATGATGCACATATACCAATTCAGGTACATGGATAGTTGCGGAGCAAGTGGTGAGATCCCCCCAGCTCTAGCCAACCTCAAGCAACTAACTATCTTGTAAGTTTTTATTACTTTGTTTGGATATGTAGAAATGAATGAATAAATGTTCTCCAACTTTATGAATTTGTTTTCAGGTGGGCATCTGACAATAACTTCACTGGTAAAATTCCAGACTTCATTGGGAGTTGGACAAATCTAACCGTTTTGTAAGATAATAATATTCTTCTTCCTGTCTTAAATTTAAATGTCAGATAAGATGCTTTCATGGGCTTTGTTATGTTTGTTTAGTCCATTCTTTGAGTTCGGTATTTGCTAATAGTTTGTGTGAATCGCATAGAAAGATATGGCAGAACTAGAAGCCCATCTACAATCCATTTAAACTCTGAGATGGCCACCAAGCCTTGATTACTTAACATCATCTGATTCCTATATATAAGTACCATATTACGTAAAACAATTTTGGAGTAGCGTATTTCCTCTAGTATTTCATTTGTGTGTTTGTGAATTTTATACCATTTTTATTGCAATTATCTACATATCCTTCAAAATGTTAGCTTTCCTAGAGTTGTCTTTTTGGTAATTCACCAATAATGTTTTATCTTTAATGTTTAAACAGGAGGATGCAAGGGAACTCATTCCAAGGTCCAATTCCTTCAAGCTTTGCTAATCTCACGAAATTGACTGATTTGTAAGTCTTCAGCCTTGCCTAGTTTCTTTGTAATTATCTTCTTTTGGCTTACTGATTCCATCCACTGCATCCTTCCCAAGCATTTTAGTTATTGACCAGTATGATCAACATTGATATATGTATGATACAGAAGGATAGGAGACCTCTTAAGTTCAGGATCTTCTTTGGCATGTATTAGCAACATGACTTCCTTAAGCACCTTGTAAGTATTAAAAATTCTAGATTGCAACATGTCATGCTTCATAGTTTATGCCATAATGAAAACTTTTATTTTCTCAGGGTCTTAAGAAACAACAAGATATCTGATACTATCCCTCAGGACTTCGCAAAATATACAAGTTTGCAAATGTTGTAAGTCCTCATCATGCATTATTCATATGTAGTCTGGCATTCTATTTAAGATGCTTTTTCTGTTTAGTTGAACGAAATTTTCCTTATTTTCGTGTTTGAAAGGGACTTGAGCTTCAACAATATAACAGGAACATTACCTGACTCTCTTTTCAATTTGACCTCACTCAGTTACTTGTAAGATATATTTATTTCCTTATTCTTCTCGCATAAATTTCATATTTTCTAGCACGCACATGCTACTGTTTTGCGATATGAGTTGTTTTCAATGTCTCATGCAGATTCCTTGGAAATAATAGCCTCTCTGGGAACTTGCCCACTCAAAAGAGTTCATCCCTTGTCTATGTGTATGTTCATCTGTTTGCTCAATAGATTACTTGAATCATCCCTTAAATTGCTTGTCTTTAACAATGATGTGAATATGTGTTAAATTGTAAAGGCTAACTGGCATGTATTTCTCTTCCTCTAATTAATGGACACCTCTCACTGTGGTTTTTGTTAATGCAGAGATTTATCCTATAACAAACTCGCAGGAAGTTTTCCTTCTTGGGTTAGCCAGGGAAATTTACATCTGTACGTCCAAAGAATGCAAATGCTCTCATTTAGTTTTTTTCCCCCTCTAATTTTATGGAAACAAAGTGAAAAAGCAAATGAAACCAATTTATTATGTCCTTCCCTTTACTCATGATGACAGGAATTTGGTGGCAAATAACTTTGTGATTGATGATTCTAATAGCAGGTAACAACCAATACCTACCTTCAATAGTATGACTTTTATGTCTAATCTTATGATCATATTTCTATGATCAACAGCATTCTTCCTTCAGGATTAAAATGTCTCCAACAAGATATACCATGCAATCATGGTTCCCCAATCTGTAAGACGTTAAGTAAAATGTATTTGTGTGTGTACATCTTTAGAACTTGTTTTGTTTTTTTACCGTTTTATAATGGGTTTCAGATTCGTCCTTTGCGATTAAATGTGGTGGTAATAGAAGCATGCAGGCTTCTGATGGATTCGTATATGAAGCTGACAATGCAGACCTCACCGCTGCATCATACTTTGTGACTGAGGAAAATAAGTGGGCAGTTAGCAATGTCGGTCGTTTTGCTGATGCCTCGAACTTTAGTTATATTATCAACACTTTATCTCAGTTTCAGAATACTCTTGATACAGAACTATTCCAAACTGCAAGGCTTTCACCCTCATCGCTTAGATACTATGGTATTGGACTTGAGAATGGAAATTACAGTGTAAAACTGCAGTTTGCAGAGTTCCTTTACCAGGATTCAAGTACTTGGCAGAGTTTAGGACGGAGAGTTTTTGATATTTATATTCAGGTAAGAATGGTTTCATGTTAAATTCTCTGGTGATATATCTCTTTTATTTTATAGAAATAGCCGTCACTTAAACTGTGTATTTACCTTGCTGCTGGTGATGATAAAGAGGTAATTGGATATTTACTTCCTTAATTTAATATTCAGTTTTTGTGAATGTCAGTGTTTAATTTTGCTTTAGTCATACTGAAATTCTCACTTTTCAGAAAAAGAATAAAAAATCTGCTGAGACATTGTACCGATATATTGCAGCATGTAAACCATACGAGACCTTAGCATTTCATGAGAGAAAATAGGATCATGCGGCTCAGTAGCCATATGAATTACAACTCTAACAGTCTCTCGACTTATATATAATTACATTTTTAATGGAGCTTTTCAAGTCTTTCAAGATGTTTTTTTGTTTCAGGGTAATCTACAAGAGAAAGACTTTGATATAAGAAAGGAGGCTGGTGGATTCTCAGATAGAGCAGTTGTAAAGAACTATGTAGTTCCAGTAACTAATAATTTCCTGGAAATTCATTTCTTTTGGGCTGGGAAGGGGACATGCTGTGTACCTACACAAGGTTACTATGGAGCCTCTGTTTCTGCGGTCAGTGCATCACCTTATGGTACGGTTACTTGTATCTTTTGATTGATAATTATAATTACCCTGCATGCTCTTATTGTAAAAAATATTTTTCAGACTTTACTCCAACTGTGAGCAATGAACCACCATCTACTTCATCGAAGAAGAACCACACAGGGTTGGCTGTAGGGATTGCGGCTGCAGTTGCAGCTTTAGGACTGATTGCAATCTTTGGAATCTTTATATGGAGGAGGAAGAGAAAGCTGAGCAGTGATGATCGAGAAGGTTTGATCATCCTTTGACAGATCTCATATGTGCATGAATTTAAATTAATTAAGACCAAGTTTGATCGGTTTTCATGCTCAACGTTGCAGAGTTGCTAGGAATAAGTGCCAAAGCAGAGATATTCAGTTATGCTGAAGTGAGGAATGCTACAGGAGACTTTAATCCTGATAATAAGCTTGGACAGGGAGGATTTGGATCTGTTTATAAAGTTAGTTAACTTTTATTGATCCACTAAAAACTTGTGTATTGAGTGCAAATGCTAATTACATTAAGCATGATTATTAATTCAGGGAAAGCTTTCTGATGGAAGAGTAGTGGCAGTGAAGCAATTATTAGAAGCATCTCGGCATGGAAAACACCAGTTTATGACAGAGATTGCAACAATATCTGAAGTTCAGCACCGAAACCTAGTGCAACTCTATGGCTGTTGTATTGAGGGAAACAATAGGCTCTTAGTTTATGAGTATCTGGAAAACAAGAGCCTTGATCAAGCACTCTTCGGTATGCTATATCTGATCCTTTAGTGCATTTACACAGTATCCGTTTCCTTCTGTAGTTTTATATTGATGAAAATCTGTGTGCTTGTGTCACTGTAGAGAAGAAAATTTTCCTTGATTGGTCTACTCGTTTCGAAATCTGTTTGGGGACAGCAAGAGGTCTAGCATATCTTCATGAGGAATCAAGGTTGCGAATTGTGCATCGAGACGTGAAGGCTAGTAATATTCTGCTTGATGCTGATCTCAACCCAAAGATTTCAGATTTTGGTCTGGCCAAGCTTTATGATGACAAAAAGACTCACATCAGCACTAGAGTTGCCGGCACCATGTAAGAATTTAACATAGGCTTTGCATTACATTGCATGATTACTGAAATTTGGTGGAACTTGTAAACTAACTGTTTTGTTTTGTTATTTGGAAGTGGTTATCTTGCACCAGAGTATGCCATGAGAGGGCATTTGACAGAAAAGGCAGATATCTTTGGATTTGGAGTTGTTGCTCTGGAGGCTGTTTCCGGTAGGGGGAACTGTGATCAGAACCTGGAGCCTGAAAAAATTTATCTCCTTGAATGGGTATATTCTTAATCCGAATCTGTTCTAATTCTATCTGGCACTGTTAAGGATGAATTGAATACTTATATCTATTCTTCTCATAGGCCTGGAATCTGAAGGAGAAGAACTCTGCACTGGAGATGATTGATCCAATGTTGCCATCATTTAGCAAGGAAGAGGTTGGACGAGTAATCAGTGTCGCCCTTCTCTGCACTCAGGCATCACCAGCACTGCGACCACCTATGTCACGGGTGGTCGCAATGCTTGCAGGTGATATCGAGATAAACGAAGTCTCTTCAAGGCCTGGTTATTTGACTGACTGGAAGTGGAATGACATGAGTAATTATGCCAATAGCAGCAGCAATGCCGGAACATCAACAGACATTTCTTTCCAAACTCACCGAACCAAACCATCCTTCGAAATTGAAAACAAAGAAAGTTGTCCACCTTCACCCTCTGAGCCAATCATCCACAATCTCATCGCCGAGGGAAGGTGAGATATGTATATATATTGATGATGTTAATAAAAAACTGCTGCCATCGTGGCTTGTAAGAACACAAGAACACACAAGTTTGGTGAACATTTGATTGTTATTCAACCTTTTCTTTCTTTTTCCCTTTCAGATAGAATCTACATAGAGGGAAATCTTTAAAGACATAATTTGAATGCTTGTAGATAGTTAAGCATGATTTTTAAAATTGGGGAGGCAAAATATATTTTATCATCCCCTTGATTTTAAAGCTGAAACATCTAATGATGTTTCAATCAAGACTGTAGTGTAAACTAATAGAACAGTGACTAGCTCGTCTAAGCCCATTTGGCAAGGAGTGACATAAGGCCTGCACCTAAAAGCAAGGCCAGATGAGTTCCAAGCTGAAGCCTCCCATTGCTCTGCAGCCTTGTATTCATGAAGTCTGCTGCCAAGAGATCGACAAGAGCCATGTATATCAAAATGCCAGCAGAGGCAGCATTGAACATCCCTTCAATGATGAGCGCCGTCGAGCTGTGCTCATCGTAGCTCGACGATACACCGATGCCCAGTGCAATGCCTACTGGGGCTGTGAGGGAGAAGAACACTGCCATGATCACTGTCGCCTTTGCTCTGAAGTTTGCCTGCGCTACACCATGAACAAGTTAGTTACTAGTTCACATCATCATGATTCATGTATATAACTAGATTGTAAATATAGTTTGATCTCAACCATCCAAATAATTTGGTACTAGTAAGAATGTTGAACAAGATGACAAGAAGAGAAAGTATGAATATTAATAGAGATGATATGAAACTTTGTACCTGAACAATGCAACCACCTAGTCCGATCCCCTCAAAAAATTGATGGAAACTAAGCGCTCCCACCAAAGGCCTTATTGTGGAAGACTTCTCAGAAGCACCCAAAGATATCCCAATGATCACTGAATGAACCACAATGCCCAGCTCCAGTACCTAATAATGTACATGTTCACCCACACCATATTTGTTTCAGATTGTACACTACATCATTATTGTAAAAATTCAAAACAAAACTACAAATTATTTAAAACAGTTTGATTGATCCCAACCACATGGCTGACTTTTAATATATCAAAATATTAAAAAATAAGAACCAAACAAAACACTGCTAAATTTTTTTTTTTTTAAAAAAAAAAGTGCTATCTGAGCAGTAGATATGTTTCTAAAAATCTTTTAAAAAAATGAAAAGAAAATAGTGGCATAGACAATTGGAATCCGAAAAAGAGGTAACCACCATTTTTACTCACCACCCATTATCTCACAAGTATCAACACTCTCAGAATGCGAACAAATAACAACACTCCGAATGGACCACAACAATGGAATCAACACTCTCTTCCACAATATCTCCCCACCCAAAAACCTTGTATATCAGTAGTAGAGTAAAACACACACACACACATATATATATACACATTATATAACAAGCATTTTTCATTTAAAAATAGACAAAAATATGCACAAATATATATAGCAAACTCAATAAACATCCTTATCCTCAAGTGGATTTTGAAATTCAATTTTAAATCAAATTTCAAATATTTCTAAAATAAATATCCTACATAAAGAAAAATAGGTCATGAGCAATTTGGAAAAAAAAATTCAAATATATTTATTGTACAATTTTTTTTAATTTATTTTATAATAAAAGAAAAAATAGGTATAACAGGACTACTCAGAGCAAAGCATAAAAAAGTCCCTCTAACCATCCAAAATGATTAGATGATAAACCAAACAAGAGTAAAAAAAAACACACACACACACACACAGATCATCCACAACACCTAATCTTCATCACTAAAAACAATGGAAAAAAAAACATATATACATTAAACTGCTCTTTCTATATATATATATATATATATATATATATTTATGGTTTATCTATTTTTTTAATAAGTATGTAATATATATATATATATATATAAATTGAAATGGAATAAATTAACTTACTTGGGAGATAACTCTATGGCGAATTTTTTCAGATAAAGATCCATCTTGCAAAGCATGTCCATGTTCATGGCTATGAAATTGAGGCTGCTGAGAAGACTCCACTTGAGCAACTTCATGAACATCCACATCTAAATCCACATCCACAGGTAGTGCTTTGCTAATATAAGACCTCTTATAATAACCAGTTGCAAACGAATCCACCATCATCGTCCCCATCGCCGACGACATCGCCACAAACCCCGCAAACGGGAAACGCCGCCACGGTTCCTCCGGCAAACACTTGGATGTCAACCTCTCGAACGCGTCCGGCAATATGTGAATGAATCCGGTGGCCAGAATCACTCCGGCGGCGAATGATTTGATGATGAAGAAGACGTCACTCTCCGGGCGTAGCACGGCGATGGATCTCCCTAGAATTGGGACGAGCACACCCATGGCTCCGGCGGAGAGAATGGAGGCAATGGCGATGAACTTGAGACTCATGGCTTTGTGCTTGTCTGAAGTTTGTGCTACTTTTGAGCAGCTACATGAAGAAGCATCATCAGCCATGGTGCTTAGTGCCATGGATGGGGAAAGGATTAGGTTGATGGTGATGATGATGATGGAGAAGTTCACCATCATCATCTTCATCTTGTTGTTGTTGTTGTTGTTGTTGTTGTTGTTCATGTTGATGGTGTTGTAGTGAAGTAGGAGAGAAAGATGATGATAATGATGATGATATATATAGGAATTAGGAAGGAAAAAAAATGATGGGCTCATATAAATGAGAAATGTGTTGATATATTTTTTTTATTTTTTTTTTAAAAAAAGGGTATAAAATTGATATGTTGCATTTGGAATTTTGGAGGAGAAGAAGAGAAGAGACTATTTTTTTAAGTTATAAACTGTGTTAGAGTGTTGACATGATGTTGTCATTATAGAGTAATCAGAAGCTCCCTCACTCTCTCTCTTTCTCTCTTTTTCTTTGTCCGTACATGATGTGTTAAGTTAAAGGTTGGCTGGGAAAAAACAAAAGAGGTTTGCTAAAAAAATTCAAAAGAGGTATTTTAATTTATTTATTTATTTTAAAATAAATAGATAAATCATATATATATATTAAACTGAAAAAAAAAAACAAAATACAGAGAGGAGTGGAACACAGCAGGATACAAAACAAGAAGAAGGAAAAAAAAAAATAGATAAACTATGTAGATTAAAACCTTAAAAACGAGTACAATTACAAAAGTTCAAGAGCAAAGAAAAAAAAACAAAAATATTTATTTAGTTCATTGTCCTTTTTAAATTTGTCTTTCACAATAATGACTTATGATTGTGACCCTATTTATATTTATAAACAAAATATAATTTTTTATAAATATTAGTTGACATCACAGAAATATTTTAGTTCTTTGTGAGTGTTAATTGAGATAAGGATACAATTTTTTAATTCTTTATTTTATTATTTATTATCATATAATATATATGGTAATTGTTCATTAATTTATTAATCTTGTCTGTACAGTTTATTATTATTATTATTATTATTATTATTATTATTAAAGGAGATAATGACTAGCTACACAAGACAAATCATTCAAGATATAAGATATGGATTCTAACCTAAGAATCTCAATTAAGACATGTAGGAAAGAAATCACTATCACCCAATGGAAGTGAAGGGAAGCAACATTACATGAAAGGTTTCTACCATAATGCAAGACTTTGCCATAAACCAATCATTCAAAATTTAAAAAATAGTATAAAAATAAATAAAAGTATAATTACTATGCTAATTACTTAAAAATAAATAAAAAAAATATTTAGACAAACTATTGAAAGCAACACGACAAAATTATCTAGTAAAGCATACTTAAATGCATGATAAAATTCCGGGTCCTTATCAATAATGCTAAAAGCCTAAAACAGTGTAGTTATAATGCAATCTTTTCTTACCTTTTTATTGCAACGTGTCTAGTCTAAAAGTGAGTCAATTTTGCAATCAAACCAACCAGGTTTATGCGGAGGGAACTTGTGCAAGTGGTCCTAGTGGTTGCGTGTCATGTAACTTGTGGGTTTTTAGTCAAGTTGAAATTTATTTAAATAGTATTAGAATGTTTTTCTTTAATTTAATTCGTCTTTTGAAATGACATATTTATCAGGTTTTAAATTTTAAGATTTTTTTTTAATTGATGAAGAGGTTTTAATTATAATAATTTGTTAGTTCTAGTTGAGAAATATTGACTTGTCCAAATTGTAAATAAAATAAAATAAATAAATTATAACTAATTTATAATTTAAAAATTAAATCATGAATGATATTAAAAAAAATTAGGTATAATATTAAATAGACTGAAATCAAAACAACCAATCAAGCCACGTTGTAATCATCACGAGTGATTTAACAAAACAAGCAAGCATATGTACAGATCAGTAGCAATATATTTAAAAAATAATAAATAAAAATTTAATGTAATAAAAAACAATTAATAACGAAAAAAAAAAAGAGATCACCAAATATGATAAAAACTAAAAAGAACACAAACAACTGGTCAGTTGTTCTCTCCGCTCTACCCACTCAAAATTTGAGTCACTTAACATCAAAAACTATGTCTAACAAAGTCAGAACTATATAATTAATTGACATTCCATGTAAACATCTCCAAACATTTATCAATTTTTTTTAAAAAATTATAAATTTATCCCTCTAATTTTATTTATAGTCACTTTTAAATTTATCACATGTGTCACATATCATGATCACTTTAACATGCAACATGGTTGTACAATAAAACAAACTGTAGCTGTGGTGATGAATGATAGTGCTCTAGTAACAATGACTTGTGCCAGCCTTTATGGTGTGTTAATGTTACACTGTAGCTCTAGCAATATAGTTGATCATGAGACTGACATCTGCCTGTCCATCTATTTCGGGCCCTTTCGGGTGGGGCTTTTTTACATGATTTACATGCATCTGTCACAATATATAACCTTTAAAGTCATAGTTGCAATAATTTAAAAAAATAATAAAAATAAAAGTTTAGATACATGTCATTTAAGTTTTGTCTTTTGGAATTAGTAGATTGTGACTGGTTATAAAGCACATTAATTGTGAAAACTGATAATCGCCCAGAGAGCGTTTACTTACCTTTACTCTTTTACACTGTGCAACTCATTGCTAGATTCAACTTTAAACTCAAACTCATACATACAATATAATGCGGATCTGTGTAGACATCCACTGATAATGAAAAATTAAAAAGAATCAGGGTGTGGGAGCATTAGATGTTGATCCAACGGCCCAGCGAACATCCATAGATTTAAAATCGACAGGACATCTGTAGAAAATCCAGACTCATATATATAAAAGCAGCCCAATGATGAGCAATGTTGAGATATTTATTTAACATATATACACCTATGCAATAGATTAGCATCAGTTGCATGCATATAAAAATTAAATAAAAAAGGTGACCAAGAAAATTATGCAGTTCTATTATTAGATTCTAATACATTACATAAGAACCAAAATGAAAACATGCAAGGATACATGTAGTTGCTGGTTCATGTCACACTAATCATCATGTTGTTCTGCAGAAACTTCAACAGAGCTAAACCAGCAGCCCCAACATCATCATCTAGCACAAATTCATCAGGAGAATGGCTTACACCTCCTCGACACCGGATAAACAGCATACCGATCTGCTTTTAAAACTAATAACCATTCAGCAAATGGGAAAAAAAAAACAAGAAAACTGAAAGCAAACAAGGGTTCATCTTGTTAAGTTTTAGGTTCAGATGTTTGACCTTGGTTAAGTGGGACATAGCCATTGAATCATGTCCTGCTCCACTCATCAACACGGGTATCTCATGTTGATAATTGGCCGCCTCAGTTGACATCTTTCCCAGAGCTGAACGTGCTGCATATTTAAGCTGTTCACTCAGTAGTGGATCACATTTCACTGCCTCTGCGTTGTGCTGTAATGATAAGCCATAAGTTAGTTCAGACAATGACAGCAGTACTAAAACATTTTGATAGTGTGCAACCAGAGTTTGTTTGGCCACACCTTCCGATCAATTGTACAATTAACCATCCGTTTATTACATATTTGTTGAGCACGGTTTGAAAATTCAAGCATTATGGCTTCTCTTGCCATGTCATCTATCGCTCGTAAATCTATGGTAAAGTTTACCTGCAAGACAAAAGCAAGATGGACAAGTAAGTAAAATATATATATACATTTTTATGATTCCTAATTTCACAAAGACAGCAAAATCAAGGGGATTTCCTGGCCAGGAATAACATTGCTGGCACTCGGCCAGCTGGATATTTCACCGACAGTGCAGACCAATCCGGTGAGAGATTCCTTGGGGAAACCTCCACATTTCTCATCATAAGTCAAGAAATTCTCTGGATGTTTACACAAACTCTCTAATAAGATGATAAGTTCCGCAGATGCTGCCATTGGGTCTTGGCGCATAAACATAGGGACAGTGCCAGCATGTCCCTGTGATCCTCTCACAATTACCTGCAGAACAAATTTCGGTAAAATCTCATAAAAACATACATACACTACCATTTGCCATGTTGGACGACATACATGAATTTATTCTCACATCTTTATGCCTGTAATGAAACGTTCGATAAGAGTATTGTTCAAAGACGTTAAAATTAAATACTAATTCTATACCAAGAATAATATATAGAGCTTTGAAGCGAGTGTTGGTCTTTGTAATCAAGTAGATGGACCAATCACACACAGCAGATCTATGATGCCAAGGCAGATGGGGTAAAATGATATTAAATAATGAAGGGTGGCCTTCAAAACATTTTTATACTACACAAGTTGATAGGACATAGCCACCAAGAAAGGACCAGGCTAAAATTTTGAAGACCAGTTCAGCGAACCTGTTTTAGCATCTTCTGGCCAGCTCCCACTTTAAGTCAAAATAGATTTACAGTTTTGGAACATTTAATGGTTAGCAGTTAGTATCCAAACATGATAGATTGGATTACAAACCTTCAATCGGGTTTGTCCAGCAATTCCTTTAACAACTCCGAGCGGATAACCAAGTGATTCCAGCAAAGGCCCTTGTTCAATATGTAACTGGTGCATGCACAGAATGGAAGATGCATGTTAAGGTATACACAAGGATAAATTTATTAAGAGCCAGTTGAATGGCTTGAAAGACTAGATACCTCTATATATCCCCATACTGACTTTGGGTCATACTTGACCTGAGTTAGGCTTTCCTCGGTAGCTTCAAAAGAATTCTCTTTAAGAACCTCTTCCACAGTAACACCACTGCATGGCTTGAAATCATTTATTCAACAGAAAAAATAAGGCATTTACACAGTTTGATCAAAGATATAGAACAAACTTCTTATCAGATATCTTCAATGCGGACTCTGGTAGAATACCAGCTATAGCAGCACTTCCTAAAAATGTAGTCTGAAAACGGACACCTTCCTCATCACTAAAAGCAATCACCTGTAAGGTTCAGGCAAATCAATAGTAAGCAAGTGATATAACCTGCAAACCACATAATCTAAATGTCTGCAAGTCTAATTACACATTTTCTACATGACTTGTCTATGCCAGTAGTAATAAGTCAATAAATAATTATTTTACTTTTTTCTTCTTTCGACATAATGCCCTCACGGCTGCATTTGTGAAATAGTAATAACCACAGGAAAACATTGATTACTCATAGTCCTAATCGGGGCTGCAAGCCTGTAACATTGCACATGGATCTAATAAGTAAATCTAATATATATATATATACAGCATATCTTAGGGGATGTGCCACCTCTAAGAATCTATTATTATATAAATATGACATGCTAATCTGTTGTTCCATATGAATTTTAAAAATTTGGATTTGCATTGAACATGACACAAATCTGATATTGCACGCAAAGTCCACAAAAAGTCCACAAACTAAAATAGTCTTAGTTGGATGCTTTTGCATCTGCTCTTTTATCAATAATAAATTCAGTAGAATATCATGTGATTCTATTCAGTGATCCTTCACAGAATCTCGCCTGTATTATATTATTTATGGCTGCTCCAAATACATGCAAGAGTTTTACAACGTATGAGGAGTATATTTGGCAAGCTTGTAAGACAACTATGAATAAAAAAGACTATGACTTTTAATGCAAAAAAATATTTGCTTAGATACAGCCATAGATTTTGGGGCACTTAAAAAGACACGTCTATCTATTGTGTTTTTCACATGATGCCCCAATAAATAATTGGATATTGTTCACGACACTGCCTCCTTTAATATACCATTATGTTCTGCTACTCCAAATGTTAATTGGCAATGACCTACCACAACAGGTTTGACGACAACGTTACTACTTCATGCGTAATACACTAGTCTGTTTTCCCCAGATAAGATTTTGTTTTTTAAACTACTCAGCAGTGCACCACCCTATGCACTGTTGTATGGCGTTACTAATTAAAACATTATTATTCTGGAAGCCTGTAGGAAAACACATTGCTGCAACCAATTTCAATTTCCCTCTGAACAAGATCTCAAATGTAAATGCTAGTCTAAATGTATGTTGCTCACATAAAGAAATTGTGATTGGTGCTTCAAGTTCCTGAGGTAAGCACCATGGCCATTCAATAACTACCAATTTGAGAATTTGAACCAGAGGTTCCCATTGTTATTGAAAGGAGAACACACCCAAGTAAAAGAATGAAAAGAACCACTCACCTCCACAGGACGAACAAGTTCATCCAACTTGCCAGTGTTCTTTAAAACTTTCAATGCAGAAATAGCGCAAATTATACCTAAAGTGCCATCATACATTCCAGCATCAATGACAGTGTCCTGTTCCAGCCAAGAAACTTAGAAAATTAATGAACCCAAAAAGTGGACCGGTATATATATTTGAAGTATTAATATTCACACATAAACTAACAGGAAATTAAATCATCACCAAATGAGAACCAATCAATAGAGCCTCGGCAGTAGGATTCACTGATTCAGTTCGACCATGTACATTACCCATCGGGTCTACCCACCTAAAGTTCAACATATCATTTTTAATTTCAGAAACTTGTCAGCATGTCATTTGAATTATTTCAAATATATACACGAAAAAGGAGAACAAAATAGAGATACAAACGTCCTCAATCCAGCATCTTGCATCCAGCTTAGTATGAGATTTGCAGCTCTAATAGATGCTGGACTTAAAAATGTTCTTTCAAGGTAACCATCACCATCAGATATCTATTAAGAACAACAAACATGGTTTTAAACCCTAAAATCCACCAACCACCAAAAAGACTAAATATATCAAGATTAGTAAAATGAAATACAGGCATTGCCAAGTCATATACATATTTTCCTTATCAGATGATGCAATTCCTACTTGATGCAAACCATTAGAAAAATACAAATTGAACAAGACCAATACACAAGCACATCACCACACAGAGACAAAATGGGAAATTCACAGTTCATCATGATATGAAGAAGATGACAAGGAACAAAAACATATATGCAACCTTGGATAGTTGATGGATTCTATCCACAGCCTCATCTCTCAGAACATCAGCAAACACTTCATCACTACCATAATCTACAGTTCCAGTTCCAGTTCCAGTTCCCAAACTCAAACCTGCTCACATCCAAAAAAAATTGAGAAGCAAAAGCAAAGGGGAAGAAGAGCAAAACAACATCAACAAGAACAACAACAAATCCAGAATGGTATAGCACCTGAAATTAATAGTATGGAAACATGGAAAAGCAGCAAGGGTTTGGAACCATAAAACCAGGGAAAGGAGATAGCCATTGCTGGAACCTCCAAAACAGGTGTGTCATTTTGCGGTATTTTTTTATTTCTTTTTTTTTTTTTTTATTTTTGGAAAAAGGCACTTTTTATTTCTATAATAATAATAATAATAATAATAATAATTTTAAGTAAATTGTTGCGTGTGATGTCTTCGACAGGATCTATAAAGATTCTCAAACAAAGTGTTTATGATATTGTATGTATACGCGCTGATAGTTTTTAATAAAATGGATAAATCATCAATTTATTTAAAAAGAAGAACGCACAAATAGATTAGTCCCTTGGTATGATAACTAGATTCATAGAGTATGTTTATTATTTTTAAAAAACTGTAAAAATATATAATAGGTTTTTTTTGGATAATAATTAAAAATCGAATAAAATCAAGTTTGCAAATAAGATAAAAAAATTTGTTTGATTTTTAAACAAATGATGTATTAATTATGAGATTTTTATCTTCTATATTTAAGATAAATATCAAATTTGTACAAGGATTTGTTTAAAATAACTTAAATCCAAACCCAATTTTAAGACTTTCGTTGAGTGTGTTGTCTCTTATTTTGAGATTAAGGAGTTTAATTCATCCGTTCTCCTCCGCATGATCAAAGGCTCGTTAGATTGCACATTGAGCCAACTTTTTTGATATTATACTCATGATGCAAATTTCTTCATAAACTAGTAAGTACTCATACCAAATCTGGTTATTTTGAGTTTTAATTTCAAATGAATTAATAAATTTGGTAAACCTATGGGATTATCTCCAATGAAAAGTAACTATAGATACATATAATCATGTGACTGAAATTCTTATGAAACTACAAAATCAAACAAATTGATGCTTTATTAACAATTTAATACTAGATTGGGTATTTCTCGTAATGTTTGCTAAAATTAATGGGGCCCGATACTCTTTTAAGCATGATCTGAACTATTAGATTGACACATTGATATCTGTTTTGAAATATTTAATATAACATCCACTAGCTAGTGAAGTTGATTATTATTTAAATAATGAATACTTAATTTTAAGGGCGAATATTTGGGTCGACAATATTATTGTTATATAAATGTTGTATGAATATTGAAACAGTAACGTTTGTTGGATCTATTGTAGAAGGATGTCATCTCTCTCCTTCTCTTCAAGTTGCTTGGTAGGATATTTAAGAAAACCAAATATTTTTTTTGGATAATAACTAATAAGTACAAAATCTCAATTCCAATTTTTATTTTTATTTTTATTTGGTTTTCTTTATTTCACACTTATGATCAGCTATTTTCTATATTTTTTTAATTTTTTATTAGTACCCAGTAATTCATATTTTCTATTATTTCAATTGAAGTTATGTAACTCAATTTGCCTGTAATTCCCAATCTAGATCATTTGGAATTATCTTCAATCAAAAAACCTAGGTAGTCATAACCGGACCCGAGCATTAGGTCAGTCCGGTTCAGCCTATAAAATCGGGCAGAAGAAAAACCGTTGTTGAACCGGATGAACTGGACCGGTTCATTCGGTTTCAACAGTGAATTAAAACAAGCCAATGGGCCATGGCCCATGGCTGAATCAGGCTGATCATCTAATATGATAAATTGATAATATTATAATAATCATGAATCCATGATATGTGGCCCATATGGATTTAATTTTATGGATTTGATTTTAGTGTTTGAGAAAAACTTGATGAGATTAATTTTATTTAGTGTTTTATACTTTTATATGGATTTAGTTTAATTAAATGTTGTTAAATGTTGTGTTTTGAATGTGGAATGATTGGAATCAAGACTTGTTTTGTAACTTTTGTTTGATAAGTTGTATTTAAAAATTAATATAGGTTGTGTATTTGATTTAAAAATTAATATAATATTTAATGTATTTATTTTATATTTTTATTTATTAAATCCGGTTCGACCCGGTTGGACCTCTTGACCCTTGAACCTTGGCCTCCTCCGGTTCAAAGGTCCGGTCCCGGTTCGGTTCTGACTACCTAGCAAAAAACCCGAAACTTTTCATAATAATAATAATAATAATAATAATAATAATAATAATTATTATTATTATTATTATTAATTTCTCAAATCCGCACCATCTCATAAAGTAGCCTAACCAACTCATAATCATCTCATCAAAGAACCTTTCAATCCATTTTGGAATGTTTTAGTGATACTTCATATTGAAGTTTCATTAATTAATATGAGAGCATAAAAAGGCTATGCCTCTCACATCAAAGTTGGTACACATAACCAAAAATCAGATCATGGTGGTCTTGTTAGGTACCTGGAACCCAACCAATAACATACACCACCAACCAGCCAACCATCAACCTATTAAAGCTCTCAATACATAAATAAACCCATAGTTCACTCTTTAAGTTTCAAAAGTTAGTCCAATCAATGCAGAGCACTTCATTAATTTCCACCAATAAGTTAACCAGCTTTTGAAATTGTTGAACCATTACACCAGAATATCAAGTACTTTTAAGTGCTAATGCATCTCTCAAAAGAAAGAATACATGTAAAAAAAAAAATAAAAGAGTGAAGAGGGTTCCTTTCTTTTCTTGTTGGAACATGAGTGGAAGAAAACTTGATAATTGTGCACACATACAACAAATTCCAAAAAGATAAATAAAGAATCAACTTCCTTTCTTTTACTTGCCTTTGTAGCTTTCTTCAATCCCTTTTGTATCTTACTATCAAACATAAACACTTATACATCAATCAATTAATTAAAAATACATGATCTAATGTTCATTAAACATGATAAACAAAAGAAATGGGACGCTACGTTGTGCATTAGATGATGTTTAGCTTTATCTCAGCCATCCAAACAAGTGCGTGTAAAATAAAGTATTAAATAATTAAGTGGTGAAGAAGATGAGTTATTTAAACACAGATTAACTACTCTATGCAAATCAAGTTTAACATCTTACAAAAATGATCAACAACTTAAAAAAATGGGTCAAGATCTAAATCTAAGTACACATACAATGTATTGACAAATGACATCAGAAACACAACGTCCAACAGTTATAAGTACCAAAGCAACAAATGAATACTAATTTAGGTTTGATCTCAGGCAGTTGGATTAGAAACAGCAGAAAGAGAGATCTATGGTTGTGGTTTAATCCTTACTCTTTTACATCCACCAACATTAATTAATAACCCCAACTAAAGCTTTAATAAAAAGAAAAAAAAAGAAGCTCTCAACACACAACCCAAAGCACCATTAATACTTGTCACAACCTTCACTGCTCTATATAAAAAGCAAAAATAAGGGCCCCATGTGTTATATAACTCATTAGAGAATTGGTCAGACTGTTGAAAGGCCTACCCATATTTGATTATTTCTCTCTGTGATGCATGATGCATCTCAAGTAACATTTGTTAAGACTCTTAAACGTTTACTTTTGTGTATTTTTATTCCCTACTTCTCTTTCCATGCACTCTTCTTCTCTTGTCCCTAACTTCTATATAAATAAACAAGCTTCTCTTTCTCCACATGTCCTCCTCTCCTTCTGCTGCTTCTTCTCCATTTTCAAGAACAAAACAAAGCAACAGTGGGAAAAAGATGGGGATGAAAGAGAATAAGAGTCTAAACATGATGATATCTCTTGCACTTCTTGGCCTTGTGGCCTTGTTAGCAGGCATGCAAGTAGATGGTGGAGTACCAAAACCAAAAGTGTTGGGTATTGGTGACTTACGCCACTCCACAACCAACCACCAGCAACCTGATCACCGTCAACGGTTGCTCCGTCGTCTAGACAGCCTCAAAGCTTCTCTTGCTGCCACAACCACCACCACCACTGCCATGTCACCATCCCCATCCCCTGCTGGTTCAACGGTGTGTACTTTTACTCTTTAATGGAATTCAAGATGACCATTGTGTTATTTTTTTCTTGGTATGTTATTGTTAGGTACGTGTAGACTTGGGTGTTGGTCTTTTTGAAAATTTTGGCACCGTCTCTTCCAGGTAGCACCGGTGATGACCAGCTCGCGGGTGTACCACGCTACAGACTACGGTGCTGACCCGACTGGGAAAACAGACTCAACCAGCGCTCTTATGAAAGCCATTGATGATGCTTTCAAAGCCCCTAATGACCGTAATCTCATGCCCGGTATCACCGATCTCGGCGGCGCTGAACTTCATCTTGATGGAGGCTCTTACCTTGTCAGCTCTCCTATCAAACTTCCAGCCTCCAAAGGTGGTAACTTTAAGGTATATACAAAATGAACTCAATCTGTGATTCAATTCTTGATGCAGCAGTGAGTGTTGACAGGACTGAATTTTGATGAAATCATGATTGTAGATACACAGTGGTTCATTGATTGCATCTGATGATTTTCCAAATGGGCGATTTCTCATTGAGCTATGGGCAAATCCCAGCTCTGAGTCTGCGGCAACAGAGGATGTTGTTTCTTTGGCTGTGACTTCAAGCAGTAACTATGATTATGAGTACATTACCATCAGAGATCTGCTACTGGATGCCAATTTCAGGTGTGGTGGCATTGCAGTGGTGAATTCTCTGAGAACTACGATAAATAACTGTTATATCACTCATTTTCAGACCACCGGAATCTGGGTTAAAGATGGGCATGAGAGTTATATCAGTACATCATACTTAGGCCAGCATATCACCGCCGGTAACGACCCTAATGAGAAGAACTTCTCCGGCACGGGGATTAAACTTATAGGCAATGACAATGCTGTGACTGATGTGGTGATCTTCTCAGCTGAGACTGGGATCTTGATTACTGGTCAGGCCAATGTTATCACGGGTGTGCATTGCTACAACAAGGCCACCGGGTTTGGTGGGACTGGGATTTATTTGAAACTGCCAGGCTTGACACAGACCCGGATTGTGAACTGCTATCTGGACTTCAACGGAATAGTGTCAGAGGACCCGGTGCAGCTCGTTGTATCAAATTGCTTCTTCCTCGGAGGAGGCAACATTGTGCTGAAATCAGTGAATGGAAAGATGAGTGGAGTGAACATAGTAGACAACATGTTTTCCGGAGGTGGCAATGGCGTTGACATTGTCAAATTGGATGAGAGCAATGGTCCATTCAAAGACATTGATCAGGTCATTGTTCACCGGAACAATGTGGATGGGATGAGGCTGAAGACGACTGTGGCCAAGGCGACGGTGGTCGGGAAATGGAACTTTATGGACAGTAGACTTCTCTCCGGTGTTGCTGTTCCAAGACAGGATTGAACATGTTCAGTATACACTGCAAACAAGTTCTGCATTTCCCAATCATGCACTGAGGAATGTGTCTCAGAATAAGGTGGTCATTGAATCTGAAAATGCTGTCAATGCACGTGTTGATGTCTCTGTAGATCAAAGTGTAGGCAATAGTATCAGTATCAGTTGACCATCCTCAAGTATTTAACATTTGTATCTCTTTTTTTTTCTATTTTTATTTTAATTCTTCTCACAAACACAAAAAAAGATATACACAACAAGACAACATTGTAAAGGAAGAAAGTTCTTTCCTGGTTGAAGAGAAACAAGTGCTACTTTACCTTTTTTTCAGATACATTGTCTTTTTTTTTTTGTTTTATTCCTGCCAATACCTGTTGACAGTTGAATAAGTGAGTGGTTTTCATATGTGAAAGAAACCGGTTAGGAACTCTAAATTGGTAATGAAAGATGAGGGCCAGTGTGAGTTCAGGACAAACGTACCTAAAACTTTGCCTTCTGCCAACAACTCATGCAGCCAGGTGGAACCTGTTAAGGTTAAAGAATTGCAAATAGTGAACCAAATGATTTGACAGCCAAGAAGTTTGCACTTGAGCTGGCTTCCATCTGCATCTTGACTTCATTTAAAAGTATCCCCCATAAATTTGGATACAGTGATTTGATTGCTGAATGCAAATAATTTAAATTTGTAATATAAGCTTCTGCTTTTTGTCACTCTCTACAATTTGCAGAAATAAATGGGGGTCTATTTCACTGGCTGATGATGACCACTGGACCAATAACAATAAGTTTCAGTGTGGAACGTCTATAAGATATGAAAGATTCACATTGTGTTAGCTTTATTATTGATGATACGTAATAACCAACTCTGCTAAACATAAACAAAAAAGCCACACCTTTCCCAGATAAAGATGAAATAAAGAAACAGCAGTAGTTCTCAATTGATTCTTGAAACAAAAGCATCTTTAAACAACTTTAGCACTCATGCGTGGCAACCAACTCTAATCAATTTTTTCTTTTAGGAATAAAAAAAAAACAATCTATTACGATTAGGGGGGAAAATGCAGTCACATGACATAGTCCAAAATGATAGGAGGTTTATGTTACCCAGGTCAAACAATATTAGGTGAAATATGATGCTTTTGAGAGGATTTCCATACAATGTGCTGTAAAAGACAATGAAATATTTCATCAATATTTGTCAACATGAAAGTTTTTATGACTAAAATTAGGCAAGTAATAGAAACATAAAACAAATTGGTTTCAGCCAAGGCAGAACATAAAATGTGGGCAAAGACCATAGCCCAAACATATAATAAGCAAAAGCAGTACGTTTTTTATGTTCAAAGTGATCATCTTTGATTTTGCATGCAAGGTGAGATCAGATCTTAAAATACATAAAACATGTAACAAATGTCACCAAACACCAACGACTTTGCTCTGCAGGACAATAGGTAGACAAATAATCAAATAGTTAAACAAAATAGCTTGACATATGTAGTGAGCAGCACCAAATATATAACTTGTCTAGAAGGTTTTGCCTGCATGTAGAATCTGTTACAATAACTAACTCTTATTTTATCATTAACAAAACATGAAAAGGATCATCAACAACTGATGTCATGCAACAAAGACTACCAAAATATCTGGAATATCAACGTTTACTTGCAGAAAAATAATATATATAACCACTTGAGAGGACATTTGTCAAAAAGCAAACCAATAAAATCAAAGTTAAGTTTATCTATCCCTATGGTTGGTATTTGGTAAGCCACCGCAGAGCCAAAATTGAACAAGAAAAAAGAATACTCAGAGACACATCAGCTCTTCTTGGAAGACAACTTTAACTACAGTGAATCAAGCATCACATTGGTGGTGAAATGTCACGCCAATCTTTAATATTGAAAAACATTGAAGAATTTTCTTTATCTGTAGATACTATGTAGAATGCGTATAATTCTCTGGCCTAAAATTTGTGTCTAATTACTTTGAGTCTGTATAATGGGCATCTAAAAGGTGTTTCTGACAATTCCATAAGATATATAACAAGTGAACATAACTAAAACTGCATTACATGCAAACAATATGAGAGTCGAGCAAGCAACAGTCAAACACTCATCAAGTTTACTAATGAGGAGCAATTGATGAAAACAGAGCTTCGAAATTATCTTTCACAGAATACAAAATAATACTAATAAAAAAAAAAATATGACTATGTAATCATTTCACAACAACCAACAATAAAATTCAAACAATGAGACAAACTTGACAACCTCCCCGAAATCAAGAATTCCAATTATAATTCAAAACACATCCATAAACAATTTAGTAAAAGAAAGCTATTGAAGTCAAGCTGTAAGTAGTTCTGCTTCATTCATGGATCGATCATATGAAAGTCACCACACGATTATCATACAATTGATAGTTATCCAGTCAATTGTCCTGCCAATCACAATTCAAATGTCAAAAGTTATGCAGTATCTAGCAGGACAAGAAGTTGTTTCCAGAAAAGATGCGTCAGATTTGAAAATTTTTTGTATGAATGTAACATAACTACATAAGCCTGGAATGGAAAGCATGGAATGCATTTCACATTGACGTCTCAAAGTGGTACTTTGATCACATTAATTAAAACACGTAACTTTTTTTTTTTTTAATTACATTGGCTAAAGAAGCTGCATCGCAGCTGTTGCAACAAAACAAGTTAAATCTCAGAAATCAAAGTCTAAATGCTGAGAAACTTCCAAGAACCATCATAGTAGATCCAATCCTCTAAAGAAAAGCGAGAGCTTTAGGTTCAGACACCCAAATGAGATGAGGAGTTGTGAATGGGGAAGCAAGAGAAGCCACAGTTATATACTAATACTCTACAGCAGCTTGGTGAATTAGTTGAAACAAAAAAAAAAATCGTATTCAATAATCAATAATAATGCATTACAAAAAAGTAATCATCCCAATCTACTCTCATCCAAGAGGTGACGTGTTCAAATCTCACACGACACATAATGAATAAAGGTTCACTATGCATGAACGGTGGGGGTTCTATATGCACAGGGTGTTTGTTATAAGATCCCCTATGTGTACGTAGCTTGCAACCTAATCCCTGTGACGTTAGGTGAAGTGAGAATGTATGGCGGGATGTTTAGCTATGGGCTTATTGCATTTAAAAAATAAAATAAATAAAATAAAAAGAATAATCATCCCATTTAGCAAGGACGCACCACCAGCATCCCTCAGTGGAGCGGAACAAGACTTCACCGAGTAACAAATTGTCCGGAAACTTAGCAATCTATGTACTCTTAGACTTATATGGGTGGTTGATTCATCCACTTTGATTGAAAAGTTTTTTTTTTAGAAAATAATGATCATCCCATTATACTATATACCTACCAAAATTACTCAACCTAATCTCAAAGAAAAAGCATTTCCTTTTATCATATGATTACCACGGAATAGAAACCTAAAAACTCAATTAACGAGAAAAAACACGATACCATAAAGAAAATAGAAAAAGTCAAAGGTCTACATACCTTCAAGAGAACCAAACCCTAGGATATACCATATGAGGGCGCTGCAAGGGTTTAAGACTTTGTAGATCCAGAGAGAGGTCGAATGATTCACAGCATAAAACCCATTTGTATGGGAATGTAGTGATTGAGGGCGGGATGAGAGTTTAGGAAGGAGGGAGGCCAAGGGCACTCATGGCAGATTAGCAAAAAAAAATTAAACAAATAAATAAATATTTTAAACCACTGTCGGTTACAATATCTGTAGGCTACCCTCTATTCTTAATTTTTTTTTTTAATAAAAAATTTGAATATGAATATTTAATCTATATTTTCTACAAAATTCATTCTTCTTGTACCATTTATTTTATCTTTAACATTCCACAATCTTTCCAAAAATTGGAAACAATTGCATTAGATAAACGGAAACCACCCGCAGTAAGTTAACATTACACAAGTGTGGACACATATATAGTATCCTAGACTTACTATACCAACAAGAAATATGAATAAATATGTAAAGTTTGATCAAACAAAACCCAGCGTTCTAACCAGAGTTTCAAACACAGAAAGGTCAGTTAAGATTAGAACACGCTTTTTTTTTCAATAACAACCACATAGATGCCTGCATGACATGACTACATATATAGAAGTTATAATTTACAATGGAGACCGATAGCTTATTCTAGTCTTCTTCATACTGCAACAGGCTGAAGCTTCTGGCTTGTTGCATCTTCAGACTATCCTGGATACTCTCTCTAATCCGTTCTTTGATTGCAGTACCCTGAGAAACAAGTTACATGGAGAAAGAAATCAATTGCAGTGAAAAGAAGGCTGATGAGGATATCTATCGGCAAACTCACCATCTGGTGACAGCCTTCCTCGAACTTTTCAAGAAAACCAGCAACCCAACGATCAGCATTTTCCACCCACTCGTCGTGGAGAACACCTGCATTTTTTGCAACGGTGTGGAGCTGAAAGAGAAAGATGCGTTAATATAAGGAGCTGAAAGAGAAGGACTGAATTATAGTAATATCATAGAAAGACAGGGACTAAGTATCAGGTTCAAAAAACCCTCAGCAAGTAATGTATGTATTTAGTTGGGCATGCAACTACAATGTCAAAACTAGAATATAGAGTAGGATAATTCATGAAGCATCAAATGCTTTTGATCATTCTCAAAATCAGTCTCATGTCAACAGATGCTAATTTAGCTTCTGATAAAATCTAAGCAGCTGTAATAATCAGCAAACACGGGCAAGTATCAAAGATTCATTCGACTTAAACAAGTACTTTGCAATTTATGCCAATCCTCTGCGGTTCTTTCCCATTGGTATAAGGCATACCTTCTCACCAACCTTTTCTTGTTGTTCCTTCACTTTATCCCGCAACTTCTTCAGTCCCATGTTCACTCTCAACCTCTTTTCCTGAGATAGCATACAACCATAAAATAAACAAGAGCATCATGTAAGTTACTACAAGAAGTGCCTGCATAATAGCCCCAAGCAGAAACAATCATCCATGCTGCAATAATAGCTCCATATCTGTATCATAAACATACCTTGACGTAGCTGACACCAAGATCCTCCCTGGTGTATCCTCGAGCCAGGTTACGCATAACATACTCATTATAGTCTTTGACTATCCTCATTATGATGTCTGAAGTCGAAATTCCGTCCGTACGCTTTGTTTCCTTAAACTTGCCAATGGCTTTAACCTGCATAAAAGGGACATAATGAAAAAATCTAAAAGAACTAAGGAG